>NC_064643.1:316035787-316203287 GCF_023864345.2 Schistocerca serialis cubense
AAAAAATTCCACATCAGTAAAATTACAATGTTTTGCTATTGCATAATAATGCCTGGTTACGCTTGTGACAAAATCACCACTGATACCACAAAGCTTGGTTGGACAATGTTGCAAAACCCATCCTATAGCACTGATCTGGCACCGTGTGATTACCACCTCTTTGGTAAACTCATGAAATCATTTTGCGGAATGAGATTTGAAGATGACCCTTGTGAAGGCTGACTGAAAACAGGCATATCCTGACTACTTCTGTACATTTATACAGGCCTTTGATTCCTGGATGTGTAAGGTAGTTGAAAGGGACAAAGATAATGGAGAAAAATGATATTCTGTCACCCAAGAGTATATTAACAAACCATAAAAATGTCAATGGTATTGAAAATAAATGTTATGTTAAAAAAAGAAATTGTCCATTTCTTTTAGTGTGAACACCCATTCATTGGACATTGCAGGTAGCATTGCTAGACGTCAATACCGCACATGGTTATTGCAGCCTGTGCTTGAGGTAGAGGTTGATCCTGAAGTGCTCTTTTTTCCAATGAAACATGGCTTGGTTAATCAGGGTCCATGACCTCTCAAAACAATAAATGTTGAAGTTCTGAAAATCCTCGTTAGTTATATCAAGTGCATCTGCATGATGTGAAAACAGGAATGTAATCAGCAGTTGATGCAACAGGAATTATAAGACCATAATATTTGACAGATATGTGAACAATACACTGTAATCTTTTTTCAGAGAACTAACAAGTAAAGAAAAGACTTAAAAATTATTTCAAGCATGATAATGCAAAAGCAGACACCCTCAATGTGCCTGTGACAGTATTGAGATGTTTTTAATTATACGGACTATCCTTGTAATACTGTCGTAGACCAAAGAAAACCTTTTTGGATAACTTCTCCATCATGCACAGACTGCAACAGCCAGGTGTGGTACTGATGTTGAGCACAGCATCTGAATGTCAGTCAATGCCCAACAGTTTACTTTGTAAGATTAACAATGTTTGGTACTTTTTATTATTGACAATGTAAAGTATTTTATCTCTTGATGGATTTTATGCTACTTAATGGCATAGGTTTAATGTCACAAAGTAAACTGTTTTAAATTATGTAAGATGTCAATACTTGATGATGAACAGAGGATTGAAACTGGTTATAATAAAGAATTATTTATTAGCAGCTCTTCATGAAGGAACTATGATGATTCTTTTAATTATGTTGTAAAGTTTCAGTGTGCACAGCTATGTGAGCAGATATTATTGGGTGCAATAATTTTCTCAGATTTCTTCCCAATGATGTTCTAAACTTGTTTAATTTATGCCAAACTAAACCCAACATTCCACCTGCCAAGTTCAAGGCACAGCAAGACTGTATGCAGCTATCACAACCTGCCTCCCCATTATTGCTTCCCACACAATGCCACACGTGATCCATATGTGAAACATTTTTACTAACATTTGATGTAGTATGGAGGATGATTTTTAATCTTTCATGTGTGTTCTTCTCCAGATATATGCCTCTTCCATTTTTGTTACAACAAACTAGTTCACCTAATTCCACAGATTATTGCCTCCCTCTAAAGGATTCTATAACAGTGACCTTTAGAAAGGCAAGAAAACCTTGGAGAGTCTTTGATGCTTATAGCATATCCCATGACACGCTGAAGAAAATTTATGAACCCCTAAGCACAGTACATATTAAATATTCATTTTCTAATGATTTTGCAGGCACTATCAGGCACAGTACCGATCTCAATGATAGGTGACACAAGCAAGCACCAATCTGCAGGCTAATGTCCACAACTTCAGGATTTGTTGGGTAAATGTGGTGTGTAATGCAAAATTAATTCTGGAGTTACTTTTAACATGATAACCTCTTTCAGGGGAACAGCATTAGTTTTAAGAAGTGTTAAAATGTGTGTGAATTCCTAAGGGACCAAACTGCTGAGGTCATCGTTCTCTAGACTTAAACTAACTTACACTAAGAACAACACACACACACACACACACACACACACACACACACACACACACACAGGGATGACTCGAACCTCCGGTGGGAGGGGCCGTGCAATCCACCACATGGCACGCCAAACTGCGAGGCTAGTTTTAAGACTGCACTACAATACTAGATTTTAAAATGGAGGAACTTCCTTTTCATTGACAAGGGTACATGGCACTAACAGTTGTCATGTTAATAAGGCATTAGATAGTATCTGATAAAAATAAAGAACAACCACAGACTTACATTCAGAGGGCTCCGAACAAACTTAATTATGTGTATAGATAGTTCATCCATATGTTTTGATGATTGAGTTTTCAAAATATGACACAGATGGCTGTATCTTTAAAAAAAAAAAAAAATAATAATAATAATAATAAAAATGGAGCAAATTAATTGGGCTGTGTTCACTTGGCATGAACACATGAAGTACAAGCAGTAAACTGATATTTTAATGTTCATTTGGTTTACAGATTAAGTTTCTTGGAGCTGCTTATCATTTTTAAGTGTATGTCTGGACTCATTCCACATACTTCAATGTTTTTACTGATAACAGAATGAAAGCTACCAGATGTAATTAACAAAGGAGAAATCTATGAGGGAAAGGTCAATCGCAGTGAAGTGTTAAAATATGTTGTGGGTCCCTGTTAGTTCAAATTCCTGTTCACAATTTGTGCTATGAACCATTGCATATACTCTATTGATGAGTAAAATCATGTCATCTTAAAGCTGTGGTGAAGATATTGGGGTCAACTGAAAGCTGGGATACCACCTGTTGGCTTTGACTTGTGACGTTGTTTTGTGCGACATCATTAAGGAACTCCCTGTTTGAAATGGACTGTTTCTGCAGAGGGCATGTTGGAGTAACAGGTGGCATACTCTAGTGTGGACATTTATGATTCAAAGCCGTTTGTGAGTGATATTAGTGCTGTGTGTTACCGCTGTTTTTTGGGAGTTTGTTTTTGTTCCCCACTCCGTGAGTTATGTCAGTGTCATCAGTATTGGCTATTGATTTGTTTTCTGTCTTGAAATTATTAGTTCATCTTATTGTTAATGATTTGGAAACTATTTTTTTGTTTTTCGGTGCATGTGCATATATGCATGCCCTTGCCAAGACCTGTTCGTCACCTGACTTTGGATGGTAAACGTGTTCTTATGTATTTCTCATCTTTATTGCAAGAAGTATAGTTTGTTTCTTAACATTAGTAATTTTCTTTGTGTTGTGGGTATTGAAAAGTATGTCGGAGTAGTTTTTCATGGTTTTGTGGTTGGTGTTGATAACTGAAGTTCATATAAGTTGCAATCAAAATGTTACCATTTGAGGGCATTACAGCATACGGTATATGCAGTGTCGTGCAACTCTGATGTGGGTATATAAGCAGCAACATGTAAGCAAAGAATTAGTGTGGCATTTGTGTCTTTCAGACGTGGGTGCGGTAAATGCAGAAATGTGAACTATGGCAGTATTATTAACAAATGCATCCAACAGGATTCATGTGGTGTTACGTTTTTCTTGGCTGCTGAAGAACAGGAACTGGTAGACATCCACCAGAGACTGAAGAATATTTATGGGGCAGTACGTTTGTCGAAAACCATCGTTGTGGAATGGTGTGCGAAGGGGTGCTGCTGCTTCATAATCCAGGTTCCCATATCGTAAATGCTGTAACACAGAGGTTATACCAACTCGGATGGGAGACACTCAAGCACCTGCCCTATAGTCCTGATCCCTCCCCACGTGATTATCACACCGAACGCCTTGAAGGGTCAGTTCCTGTCGCATGAGGATGTGCAGTAGGCAATTACAGACTTCTTCAGACAGCAGGACAATGTGTTTTACCAATCGGGTAACTTCAACATGGTGCATCACTGGGATAATTGGCTCAATGCTCATGGCCATTTGGCCTGATCAGCATACCGATTCTGGACTATAAGGCCTTCGAACAAAAACTTTTTGATTACCCCTTATACGTAGTAGTTTATAGTGGTGGGCATCATGGAGTGGTTTGTAGTAATTTTGGTCTCTTTAGGTTCTGATAAGAGTTCTGCTAATCTAAATTCTTGGTATCATGGGCTTCGTTCGAGCTATACAGGTAAATCGAAATTTGTGGCACCAGGTTTTCGAGTTGCACGTGGGATCCTGCTATCACTGTCTTTGTTTGAGCTATACAGGTCAAAGTAAGTTTGCGGTACTGGCTTTTCAAGTTATATGCGGCACCTGGTATCACTGTCTCAATTTGAGCTAGCACATATAGGTCAAGCGAAATTTGCTCGTTTTCATGTTGTGTGTGGGTCCTGGTATCACTGTTTTAATTTGAGTTAATATGTGAAGTGAAATGTACCAATAGTTGTCCCCAAGCAACACCCTTTACTTCCTGCAGTTGTCATGTTACTTTCATCCAATGTTGAAGTTAAATATTTCACATATTATTGATGTTAATTGTGGGTGTAACAAGTAACATTGTGGTTGCCATATTGAATATGCTTAAAATAAGGTGTCTACCATATTGATGGCGTCACAGTTCAAAACCAATTGGTGGTATCCAAACTTCTGGTAATCCCACATAGTGTACAGTTGATGTAAATATTTAGCGAACAAAATAATGTTCACATTGTGGAACAAGACTGTGTTCTATTCGATGAGGTCGAGTCAACTTCGATGAATAAAATAAAACACACAACATGTTATGTAGCCATAGTAACATTAATGTAGTTAGCGAAGAAGCTTCAGTTTGCATCAACTGAACTGACTGATGCAGGCTTTGTTCATTATGGAATGATGTGGTGTTGTGCGACATCATGTGTGTGCAAAAAGAAAAGAACACTGATAATATTTGTATGATATCTTTTTGAAAGTACTTTTCATACTAATCTGTAGCATAGCCTGCGGTCTAGGTTAGGTTGAAAAGTAACAGCCTGGTTACGAGTTGACAAAACAGTATTGAACACTTTTTAACATTCACAGTACTTTCACCCAAGCAAGAAAACAGTATTTCTTTGCAAAACTGAGGAATGTGATAACAATAGCACCTGGTAACAGCATAGGCCTACTACACTTTGTTCCATAGCCATAGCAGTTCGTCTACTTGGGCTGCTCGATAAAAAGCAGCTGTTACTTCAAATTACAGCCATGGTGATCATTAAACTAACCTGAAAATGGGCATGTGCAAATACAAGTACCCTAATGGGAGTTTTCAGTCTGCACATCTTCAACCATCTCACTCACATGAAGCTGACCAAAGTACTGTAAGGTAGTGGCTCTCAAAACAAGGATTTTATGCACAAGATGATATACTGTTACTGGCAAAGAGAATGAAAAATAGTTTCCCCACCGATGAACTGCAAACATTTATTGCACTGATTACTACCAGCAAAGTAGTTTGGAAAACAAATGCTGAGACCCAAGGCAGTGTAAAATATATTTGACTGACAATTATTTTTCCAGTGCCATGGCAAGCTGGAATACTTAAACTGCAATTCTAGAAGGATATTTCTGCATCAATTCATATTTAACACAGACTTGTAGTGGTAGAGTCTTATCTTTAATGTTATTGCAACAACTGTCTACCAGAGCTTGCATAAATCACTTACAAGATATCATAGAAATAAGGGAGAAGAATGTTTCCAATAACACATTCAGTACAAATACAACAGGCAAGTATTTAATCAATAGCATCTTACTGTTTAATTAACACTGTTTCACAACAACATTTCACAAAGTGTGACCCCTTCACATTTACCTGCATACATTTTAAAATCATCTGAGAAAGCTATAACGATTTATCTGCTAGCCTTTGCCGCTTTCTTTCCTTGTACTCTTGCAGGTCATCAAATCTCCGTTTATGCATGACTGGTTCAATCATTGGTGGTGGTACACTTTTAAACAAATCCCACTTACTGTTAAAAGAATTTGCAAGAAACTCCGATTTACAATCAACAGATTGTCCATTTGGCAAAAATTCTGATGTCTTGTCATTATACATGTACACAGAAACGGGGTGTCTTTCGACAGAAGCAAGGCACCACAACTCTTGATTTTCAGTTAACAAAATATCCCATGGTTCAACATCAAGAGCCAATACATTAAGCAAAACTGAATGCACTGCAGTTATATTACCTGAAATACTATATAAAATACAACCGCTGAATGTAGCAAGTGTCACAGCTAGTATATTAACACCTTTACTACTCTCCTTGGCTGAAAAATGTCTTACTGCCAATGGCTCCTTGGAACCACAATTATCATCAGCTTCACCATTACTTTCTTGGCAGGATTTCATTTTTACATCACTATCACAATGTATAATGCCTATCTGCCTTCCTTCTAAGTAATCCCAAAATCTGACTGACCCATCTCCTGAACCTGAAACCAGAATGTTCCTGTCACCTGGAAAAAATTCTATCCTGGATACAAATTCCTCATGTCCCAAACAGTATGACTGAATGTTATATGCATTTGGGAATCTCGATACTCTTATCTTTTCATCTCTGTCACACGTAACTATAAAATTTTCACACGAAGATATAATCACATCTAATAACATTGAGAGATGTCCCAGTAACAATTGGCCGTTCTCTGTGTTGTTCTGTACAGAAAACAAATATGCATCTCCTGTTTTGTCTGCAACCACAATACCTTGAGCAGTTGGCGTAAATTTTACACTACTTGCTGCTCGGTTCAGTATTCTTACTGACGATAAAGTCCACGACACAGTCCGCCACTGGTACAGTCTTTTGTCATTTGTGCAGGCAGCAAACCAAGTACCACAATCTGAAAGCGATGCGCAAGTGATGCACCTTACTATGGTCTCTTCTTCATTTTCATGGCTCTCGTGAGACACATGTTGAACACTTTCATTTAATTCTGCAACATCAATAGTTTTAACTTCATCACAATTTTTAGACGTCAGCACTGTAGAATCAACTGTTACAACCGTGCATGTTTGGTTCATATGCAACGAGGGCGACATTATCCTTACGATTCAGATTCTTGAATGGGGAAAAATTACATTTTCAGAACTTAAGAATTTTATATTAGCAACCCATCCCTTAACAAAATTAAAAAGTTCAAATGTAACAAGTTATGCACTTCACAATCCTGCTCCGTTTACCATTCTTACGCACGTGACTACATAAACAACCGCACCAAAGATGTTAGTTAAGATTGGTGATAAACGTAAAGGCCCGTCCACACGCAACGATCTGTCTGCGCAAATGTCTGCGCACATCACATCTGCGCAGACAGATCGTTGCGTGTGAACAGAAGATTTGCACCAACCTGAGGTGTGTGCAAACCTGGAAGTTGGAGTTGGAGGTTTGAGCGAAACCTCTCAAATCTGTCGGTTCAAACCACATCTGCGCAGACAAGTTGGAGCGTGTGGACAGGAGATCGTCGCAAATCTGGCGCGAAACAGCTGTTTGCTCAGTCTAGTGTTTGTGTTTGTGTGCACAGGGCATTAAAATGGCTGATACTCGTCAGTGTTCTCGAGAGTTTGTAAGTGAATTCATTGAAATATACAGAAACCACCCATGTTTGTGGAAGATTAAAAGTAAAGAATATAGTGACCGAGACAAAAAGACAGCAGCATACAATGCTCTAATTGAAAAATTGCGGGCAGTTGGCGCCTCGGCAAACAGAGAAACGGTAATAAAAAAATAATTTCGTTGCGAACTGGCGAAATTATTTGCGGATGGATGTCGAAACTTATAATTATCTCTTAAAGCATGTAACCCCTCATATTATGAGAAAAATACTTGTATGAGAAGGGAAATTTCTCCTCATGAACGCCTGGCAGTAACTTTAAGATTCCTAGCAACAGGAAGGAGCTACAATGATTTGGAATTTTCATCTGCAATATCGAAACAAGCATTGAGTGAAATAATACCCAACACATGTGAAGCTATTTACGCTTTCCTGAAAGATGAGTTCATGAAGGCAAGTCAAGTAAATTAGTCTGTCAGCGAACTGTTTACCAAATAAAGTTATCCAAAGTTCAGAAATCTAGAAGATCTGGTGTAGGAGTAGATCAAGTATACCAGCCAACGTTATGGTATTTTGATCTACTTGGCTTTCTTAGTGATCAAGAAACGCCAAGACCAAGCAGGAGTACAATTGAAGATGAAATTGGAGTGCCAATGTGCGAGGAAATGGAACACGAGGTTATGTAAAACAAAACAGGTTCGCCCTGCAACTCTCGCAGTAAATTTACGTGACAAAACTGCTTTCGCTTTAGCAGCCACTGTCTGCACCATTTTGACCGCTTTCTCTGTTTCCTGCGGTTGTTCTGAATGTTTTTCGCAACACAAGTTGTGAACACAGACCACAACAGAACTTCCTCCATTTCTATTTTTCAAAATAACTGAATTAAATTTTGACGTTTTCGGGGAGCGTAGTCGCTTGCCACTGATATTTCTTTTCTACACCGACAGATGGCGGGCGAGTAGTAGATTGGGGTTTGTGTCGTGTGAACACACCACATTTGCAGCGATCTTTTGCATGTACAGACATCTGCGCCGATGTCTGCGCAGACAGATCGTTGCGTGTGGACCGGGCTTAATATCAAAAGGTATTGTGGAAAAATATTTACGTATGACGACATACCTACCTGGATAGTAATTTTGATTAATTAGGGCACTATATGTTATTTGATATAATAATGTCAAGATCGTGGGAAGCAATTACTGTTCACATTTTTTTATTTCAGATTCACGCAGAAGCGTACTGTCATTATTTTCTTTTCTGCACCTGCTACGGTCATCAATAGGAATGTACGTACGCAAAAACGTGATAATCGTTTACTGGATTGTAATTGACTGCTTACTTTACTATTGATTCTCCATCTAACTGAGTGCTTTTAGTCTTTTAAAGATGATGTTTTACTACCTACCACCACAGAAAAGTAATACTGCATAGTAAAATATTTACTCTTCTATAATTTGGCAGTATCGGAAGTCAGCAAGGTGCTTATGGTAAAAGACAAACCAAGAGTATTATAGCTTTCCCCAACACTTCTTTGAAATTAAGTCGATTTTGTACATTTGTGTTCAAGAGACATGTTTGTGTAACGCGTAAGTACTTCTTTGTGTTTAAGTGAAGAACTTGTACGGAACAGCGACGTTTCTGAAAGTAAGACAACGGTGTGTGGGTAGTGAATGATTTTACGTTATCTTCTCATTGTTCTGCTGGTTGGATACCGGGGAAATTAACCAATCAAACAGAAGAAAGGAATTTAAGGCAAAATGGACCTGGCAGGACAGACGCGAAGAAGGGCGTGATAAATGAGTTTTCAGATGGCGTGTGGTTAAAGAGCTATAGAGTCGCCAATTCGTTTTCTGGAGAAAAGCAGCTGTTCTCTTGTTTCAAACGACTCGCAGATGTTTTGATGCCGTGAATTCTTCTGGAGTATTTATAAAGCCGATCAGATATGAGGTAAGTAAAAAAAAAAAAGAAAAGAAACATTAGTGACAGTTATGATAAGGACAGTATTTCATTGTGAAAGTGATCAGCAGTTATCATCGCTTACAAGTAGTATATTGATGACTATATGTGCTAGCAAGGGTTGAACCTTACAAACAGTGTTTTTCGTGAGGTAGATTGTGTCGGCTTGTGTCAGTTCACATTGTGTTACAGGAATGTAAACTTTTTAATTCTAACGTGCCTTGCCGCGTCTCATCGTTCTTCTACATTACAGCAGGCTTATACTGCGTGTTGTAATACAGCACAAAAATGTGACAAGAATGTATCGAGTTGTAGCGGGGCTGATGTGCATAGTGACATCATACGTTTGCAAGCTTGTGCTTGTAATTGATTTGTAATTTAGACTGTTGATTCACATGGCAGGTCTTCATAGTTTAAATTCGAAATTAACTAATAAATTAGTAAATACGTAATTTTATCTAAAACTTCGTACAAACCGATTCGTGTCATTGGATATGCTACGTATTATTTAGTGAAAGGGACGAAAAAGCAGCATCAACTTGCAGTACACAATACGTGCATTGATGTTAGAGTTGCAGAAATGAAATAGTTTTTCGCCGATCTCTCTTCCGTTTCTGACTTTTTTCTTGTATTACGTACGTATTTTCATGTGATCATGATTGCGGAACGTAAGAGATCAGGGCCATACATAATGTACTGGCGACACTTTAAATGATTACACATATTTTAAAGTATTGCAAGTTCATTTTATCACATCACCAGATTCCAGCCAGGTTAACTCATCCTGCATTGTACTGTAAGACAGTAAAAGTACTATAATCTATTTTACCAATCACATTACGTATTTTTTATTTATTTAATGGTGGTGGGGAGATTTCTAGAACTGTGTAGTAATAAATGTTGTTCCAAGTTGTACTATTTATTTAAATTTTAAGTGATTCAGATAAATTATCTTAAACATACAACAGATGCATTTAATTTTGGGACGTTATTCTAAATCAAAGCAAGTGAGCATTTAGATCAAATTGTTATTTCCAACCGTAAAAGTTTTACAGAAGAACTTCTGTGCAGTTAACATACTGGAAGATAGGTAGCGTGACATTGGAGCTTTGAATTATGACACTGCATGTACTGGGTTGTATTTTGTCACCCATGAAAGGGAATGAGGGGGAAAAGCCTGGATATGGGTTCTGTGTGGCATACAAATCTGTTACATACATAAAATACATTGCAATACACATTTGCTTTAGCTGTATGGAAAAAGTACTTTCTACCTACAGTGCTGTTAGGTGTCACAGAATTCATGTAATGTCATTGACTTGCGAGAACTGTTGTGATTTGCATATTATAATGTATCTTCACAGTTGTCACCAGTGGCCACTTCAAAGTTTAAAAAGCTTCCTTTCACTTCACTTAAATTAGATACATAAAATAATATAAACTGTCTGTATTGAACTATGGCATTCTATCAAGGATTTAGAGGAAACACATTTCGTTCAACAAAGAGGATCTTTTAAGGATTGGGGGGGGGGGGGGGGGGGGGGGGGGGGAGCCACACACATACACATATTGCTGTGAGTGACCAAGCAATGGAAAATCCAGGAGAAATAACAGCAATATTATGAAAAGTATAGATTTTAGATTGCTACACACTACATATTGAAGATGTTGAATGACAGACAGGCACAACAAAAAGACTGCTAAGCAAGTAAGCTTTCGGCCAAAAGCCTTCTTCTGAATTTGGTGTATGTTGTCTAATTCAGGACGTCTTTTTGGCCAAAAGCTTACTTGTTTGGCAGTGTTATTTCTTGTGAGTGTCTGTGACTCAACATCTCTGCTATATGGTGAATAGCAATCTATGCTTTAAATAATACTGCAAGGAAACCAAAATATTACCCTTATATAGTGTTCCAGTTCATTAGTTATGAGAGCAGTATAGCATTTAATCAGTGGTAATGGGAAGTACCAGCTTAACACATATTGTTTCTATACCACACTATTTTTATATTTTTTGCTTTATATGTAATTTTTGCCTTTAACTGTGGCACTTGATCCATGTAGTCATAATTACGGCCAGAACAAGCTCTTTTAACGAATCAGATTTCCCTGATAAACTACAGTATTTCCCTAATCATTTCACTGATGACGTATTTGTAATATGATATAAAAGTTGGTCCAATGCATGAGAGAATTCTGTCTGTCTAGTAGACCTATTTACAGTGAAAATTACCAAGTCCAAGAAAACAATCTGAAGCCTCTCTCCCTTATTGCTTGCAATAAGTCTGCTTTCAGAGTTGATCTTATGTGCCGCCTACTTTGTAGTGTTTTGCTGTTTATTGCCAGTGACATACTTACACTTTTAGTTGAACATTATCTTGCCTTAGGCCAAAAGACAAATAAATAAAAACGAAACAAAATTCAGTCTGTTGGAACTAAAGCACTTGCACCATCTCTTAAACTTTTGTTATTGCAGGAAATATGATAAGTTTAGGAGTATAATGTTTTTGTCTGAATAGTTGACACCAAAGTGTAGGAAGTCTTACTAAAATTTTCACCCAAACTGTGAGGAAAAGCTTGTTGTACATAGGGAGCCAGTAGTTTGCTCCTAGAATTTTAAAGAGCTGCTCTACAGCGCCTATTCCGAGTAATGCTAAACCGACGAAAATTACTTGAGAATGTCTCTCAAAATGGCACCACACGCATTAACAGCTGCACTGTCACCAACCGCCATGTATGCCCCTGATCTTGCGCCTATTCTCGTAATTGTCTTTTTTTGCTAAGAGAGATGGCTATCTCATAAACGACAGTATCGCCTGCGAATTCTTAGAGCCATCGACATTACTGACTTTCTTATTTGTGTATACAGGAACAGCACTCGACTCTGTTAAATTTTCATGAGGCACACCCAATGGTACCTTTGCATCCTGCGGTGTGTCTGTGTACAGGACAAAATGAGTTGTAACCGACAGAAAGTCTCAATCCAGTAATACATTGTTTCATAATTCTCCTTTGTTTTAGTTCGCTACTAGTGGAAAACAATAGAGCGATCCTTCTTTCAAATCTTGGGTAATTGCATAGCAGAGGTATAAATCTAAACAAACTAATAATCACCGCTTTGTATCGTTTTCATATGAAGTGGATAACAGAAAAGAGTGCTCGCACACTTCACTACTTGTGGCTGACAACTTTTTTGAACATTAAATTTGTACGCAGTCGCATGTGAACTGTTGCTATATTCCTCACGAATATCGTATTGTTGTTACGTATCTCTATGCAGCACGACGTCTTTCGTGTTCTAAAGGTCATCGAATCATAAAATTCAAAAGAGAATCAGTAAATATGAATTGCTGATTTTGGTCACGATGATACACTCCATGGCGTTCTTCCACACGAATTGTGGATGACAATGTTATTCACTGACGGCTGATACGTTGTGTAGGTACGAAGTAGGAGTCAACGTATGAATCACTCCCTAGGATTTAGCGATCTGCAGGAAAGTGACAGGTTAGATAATGCTAGAAATGAAAACTTATTTGATAATTGTTGTAGCAGTTCAGATGCGACTAGCTTGCGGTTCTTCTTTGCGCCCACATGCTTAATGATGTTGCACGCACATTGGAATAGATAATTCATGTATATTCTGAGCTGCTGCCTTTTTAGTATCTAAATTGTTGTTATGAGTACGTTTTTATACTTCAGGATTATTGATTTATATTTTCGTTGGACCCGGTAAAATGTGTTGTTGAAGTCAGCCTCTTACAAGGATACTGTGTAGGTTGTATTAGAATATCGCTTGCGAACAGAATTCGGCATTCGGATTATGAATGGTGTGTACAATTTATATTACGTATTCTAGTTCTTGTATAGTAATGTATAAATAATAATTCTATAGTATGTGATAAACAGCACCATTTAATGTTCCTTTTAATTAGGTGCTAAACAGTTTCTTAGGGAAAAAAAACTACTTCTGTAATGGACTGCCCTCTCAGTTACGTAGATTGTATTTTATTTGCGAAAGTACTGAAAAGAGCGAAAACAATTCACTCGATGGCCTGCTTAGTGGACATCTTTTTTTCCCTTTTTACTGTTACACTGCACCTGTTTTTTTTTTTTTTTCAAGCAATAAGTTGTTTGTTTGTATTTTATTCACTATGGGCGTATAATTGCGAAAACATTGAACGGGCAGTAAAAATGCAGCATTTATAATTTTCATCGAGTTATGACTTGATTGGTCGTTGAATGGATGCATACAATTTATGAATTACTTTTAAGATTTTTTTAAATGTAACACCCAATGAAGAACTTAAGTTCTACCAGTGATGTTGGGTAGCATACATGCACGGTTTCCTGGACACTAAAAGCAACTAATGGACCATATATTATTGAAGCCACCATTTGCTTAGATAGACTGTAAAAAGTGTAGAAGTTAATTCATTCAGAACAAAAACTAGCAGTTTGAATTTGAGCATAATTTCCTTGACGCATTATCGTAAAATGGACTACTGCTGTTGAAATTACCTCACAGTCATCATCAATTTTTTGCGTGGATAGCCGGCCGTTGTGATCGAGCGGTTCTAGGCGCTTCAGTCTGGAGCCGCGCGACCGCTACGATCGCGGGTTCGAATCCTGCCTCGGGCATGGATGTGTGTGATGTCCTTAGGTTAGGTAGGTTTAAGTAGTTCTAAATTCTAGGGGACTGATGACCTCAGATCTTAAGTCCCATAGTGCTCAGCCATGAAATTGCAGGCTTGCTTGTAACTGGCAATCAGGCGACGAGTTTCTTTGGGAGCATGGTGAGCAGCGATTCAGAAGTTCCACATTGTATCGTTGATTCAAGCTGCATTGCGCTATCGTCAGAAGGTTGGAAATTACCAGTCTTTATACCGATTTTCGGTTTGTGTGACTTGGGTTGCAGTCTTTCTGGCAGTGATTTTAATCTCCGGACTATAGCACTCACGGAGGATTGGTTTTTCCATACTATTATTTTTCGCTAGTTAAATAAATCTATTGTGCCTCCTAGCACGGTGCAAGCCATTCGATTTGACGCCGTTGGATGGGTCGCTTGTCAGTTACGACGCTTATTTGATCCTACAGCTTCGTATTTGGCCTTAAGAGTGAGTAGTCCTCGTTCGAGATCTTACCTTACTACTTGATTTGTCACGAATTATGTATAACGATACCCCCATCGCTTGCCCCTTTCTTCACCATATATTGTGTTCAGCAGTTCGATCACATTTCTTGTCGCAAGCTTTAAGTGAGCCTCAAAATAAACACGCACCAGCAGTAGTAAATAAGTAGTAAAGAGATCTCCAGTTTTGCCTTGGCAACGTCAGTTGACACTGAACAGATAACATTTCACCTAACATGACACACAGAACACACAGTTCCCAGAATGAGGAGCTTCTGTGAAGTTCGGAAAGTAGGAGACGAGGTACTGGCAGAAGTAAAGCTGTGAGAAAGGGGCGTGAGTCGTGCTTGGGTAGATCAGTTGGTAGAGCACTTGCCCGCGAAAGGCAAAGGTCCCGAGTTCGAGTCTCGGCCCGGCACACAGTTTTAATCTGCTAGGAAGTTTCACACACACAGTTCATTGCAACCACAAACAAGAGTAGCAGCACCGAAATCAATCATTTTAACCACTCAAAAATATAAGTTCAGAGACATTGGATCCAAATCGAAAGGAGGGCCATTCAGATTGGGGTTTTCTGTGGGATTAAGGCAAAAGAGGAAAACCGAGCGAGGTGGCGCAGTGGTTAGACACTGGACTCGCATTCGGGAGGACGACGGTTCAATCCCGCGTCCGGCCATCCTGATTTAGGTTTTCCGTGATTTCCCTAAATCACTCCAGGCAAATGCCGGGATGGTTCCTACGAAAGGGCACGGCCGACTTCCTTCCCCATCCTTCCCTAATCCATGAGACCGATGACCACGCTGTCTGGTCTCCTTCACCAAAACCAACCGACCAACCAAAAGAGGAAAGGATCAATTGAACAGAATGTGGCCGAATTTGTCCACTATCGCTAAATGATCACGTTGTCGACGGGATGAAACCTTGTTTTTGTGTTGCTGTATGTAGTCAGAAACAGGTTTCCATTATTTTTATAACTGTTTGTTTAAAACTAATTTTAAAGCTGTCAGGAACGTGAAGTTTGGTGTTAACGGCACGCTAATACGCCGGTGTTCGAGGTCTGCTCCTCTTTAGGGCAGACCATCACGGATCAGAGTTTCGCCTTCCACACGCAGGTTCTCCAGCTACACATAAGAAACTGTGCCGTGATATACTGGTGTTACGCAAAAATGCTGTTGCGCCATCTGTGGTAGGAGTCTTTGCAGCTCCAACTTCTGTCATCTGACTTTGTGAAATTTTTTTTTTTTTTTTTTTCATGTTGTTCGCGGCATAGAATCCACAAGTACAGAGCCAGTTTTAAATTTGTGCCACGTTCACGTTTGTGAACACGCCTAGCGTCTATACAGTGACGTGCAACGTGAACAACCATTCTTTCTCTTTATGCTTCCATAAATGATAGGCACCCAGTTGTTAACCATGAACGTGCAGCATACACCTATTCTTGCTACAGTCTGTATGTAGACTGTATGTTCATCTTTGTGAACACGCGGTTTGTGTAAGCCTTTCTAATTGCCAAATAACGTGATATCGTCATTAATCTCTTTTTTATTCTCGAGGAATATCCCGGCTGACAATGCCCTTCTTCGTTAGAGCATAAGTAATATGAAGTGTTGAGGTTCTGAGCTGAACTTTTTTGTTTTTTTACTGCGGACATTGAAAACTACTAATACGATCTGTTTATCATGCAGTGTTCACAGATCGACTCGGCAGTGTCACTGGCTGTAATACCTGTATGTTTACTGTCGCGAAGTCACTCACCTATATCTGACAGCACATACGTCATCTACTCGGTTAGAACTCTCTCTCTCTCTCTCGACGCAGATGGCAGATGTTTTGATTATCACACACCACCCACGGCCCACAGTGTGTATTTGTAGTAGCTGGTACACAAACGTTTTTTTGTCATCCCATTCAAAGCAGGCAGATGTTCTAGCGTTTGTTTTTGCTCCGCTAATCTGCCAGTTGTTTACGTCGACAATGACTGCCGATTTGCAAACGGGTCCCAAGTTGTGTTATTCCAGAAGTCGCGTTCGTCACGAAGTCCAGCTGAAATATTTTTATTCTTAGATAAACGGCTGTGGACACTTGTTTTCTGTACGTGTTGCGTGCTTTGCATCGTTTCGTGTAATGTTAAACATTTCTTAGCTACGGATTACACTGTAAAAGATCTTTATCAAATATATTTTATGCAATTTATGGCGTGGTCCTGGCTGTTATAAAAGTTTTGTCAATGAACTTTGACAGTCTAATAAGGGCCTTACCATGTAAAAACTATTTCCTGTGTACGAAATTAATGAATAACACTCGGAACTGCTCCCGTTTCAGCCCCATAACTTTTATTTACTTGTAATCTGTATCGGCGTTCCATTTTATCCGAAAAGCCAATAATGTTACTGTCCTTGTTGTAAAGTCTGAAACCCCAAACTTAATAGTTGATCCATATAGAACTGTTTCACTTCAGTACTTAGTTGGTTGCCTAATTGAGTCACGTACTGGGCGTATGAACACAATTATAATATCGGTTAACTAACCCTTCGAGTTAAGCAAGAAATATTCTTACCGATACTGCCGTGTAATTCGAAGGATATTGTCATCCATGGGTTTGCTATGGGAAATACGGGGAACTTCAAAACATAACTTATATCTGTTGTCCCACGCTAAGACAATTTCGCAAGAAGAGTGACAAATTGCCAGAAAAAACTACATGTTCTGGGTTTCCTGCAGTTGTGTGTTACTGGTAGCACAGGTGCATCACCGTGTGGGAACGAAATTGTGCGACCACTGGAAATGTACCCCACAGTTGAAGTATGTGAGATAGAAAGATAGAAAATTCTTGTGCGCAAAACGTCTGAATTGCATACACATATGTACTTTGAAATTCTGGGGTTATACGGACCAGATGTAGTGTCACGTCCAACCGCAGTGATATGGTGTCAACAATTTTATCAATGCCGCACAGACGTGAGTTGCTGCTGATCGGACAGTAAGAAAAACGACAACATCCCCGGGATCGAGGAAATGATTCGCAATTTTCCGATGAGGACGTTCACAACGTTGTTCTCCAGTGGTTCTGTTAGAACGTTCCGACCGTTTTTTGCAGACTTAGTGACATTGTTGAAAAATGTCGGATATCTGTGTCACTTTGTAATGTAGTGCACGATTCAATAAAAGTTACTTGGCCTGCCATTCTAACGTGTAACTTACTTTTTGAAGTCCCCTCTTTGAAAATATTCTAATGATATTTTCAGATATAATGATAAAATAACAGATTGAACTACGGAAACATATTCTGCCACCATTCTATTCAATGTAATAGTCATTCTCGCAGTTGCGACTGGGCGATTTATTTGATACACAGTGAATACGCCTTCTAATTTACGTTAATGTACTTCCAGACCTCCACTAAAGTTTTTAGTAATTAATTACCGCTCAGTTTTGCACTCGGATGTTCTGATATTCGTTTTTTAATGTACAATGGGTGTGGTAACGATCTAACCCCCTCTGGTGGACTCCTTTTTCGTTGTGCTATTGTCAGCTTGCAAATTATCATTGGCCGTCGAAGCGCTCTTCAACAATATTATTTGTCCATTTTAATTCCAGTAGGCGAAAAATACTAGGTGTTATTTCATTGTATCCGCAGTGGACAAACTTTCTTCAGACAACTTTTCTGTTTTGAAAACTGAGAAAACTGCCTGACAGTCACAGTTCGGGTTTGGGTGATAATTTTTCTTTATGAAACACGAATACACGTTTCGAAAACTGGTACGCACTGACTGAAATTTTATGACTTGCATCTGCTCATATATTTCACTCAACACACTTCGGAATTGCGAAATCACACTCACACAATAGGTTGTTCAGATAACTGATAGTAGCACTACTTCTTCCCCATTGTCAAAAGCAGTTATCTTTAATTGTTCCCGCAGCGTTTTTATTTTTAACTTCGCACTGATTTACGCTTTAAAGAACACAATTCTTCTGACTTCTCTCATCCACTTGATCAGACAGTTATGTCTTTCAGTTCCACTATTCTACTATTTCCGAAGTGCACACAAAAACAGAAGATACCAATGTCACTGCTCTCCATTTTAACATCATTTCGGCTCTCCCACTAACCTCTCGGACCTCAACTCTCTCTCTCTCTCTCTCTCTCTCTCTCTCTCTCTCTGTGTCTCTGTTCTTCATCTCAGAGGTTAGATAGAAGAATTAATTTTATTTTGATGTAAACGCGCAACCGTTTTTGAAATATGCGTGGGCTGTCAGGTTACATCTTATTTTCGAAAATGCGGGTAATGTGGACGGAGTGACTTATTGTGCAGAGAAGAAGCAGAATTATTAGACCGAACATTGGGTCTCTGAGGAGTTTATAGATACTGCGATAAGGAATAGCACAGTAGGCAGTTCGGTTGAAGAGGAATGACATCTCTAAAAAGGGCAACCACAGAGTTTGGAAAGAAAACACAGATACAAAGGAGATAATTGCGAAGAAACCAGGAGTAAAAGAAAAAAAAATGTTTCAGCTAATCGATGAAAGAATGAAGTACAAAAATGTCCTGGGAAAATCAGGAATATAAAATAAGTCAGTTAGCAATGGAATAAATACGAAGTGCAGGGGAGGTAAGGTGAAATGTCTGCGTGAAAAATGTGAAGCAATCTAAAAAGAAGTGATTGTCGGAGGGTCTGATTCGGCGTATACATAAGTCAAAACAATCTTCTGTGAAATTCAAAACAAGGGTGGCAACATTAAGAGTGAATTTGGAATTCGAATGTTAAATGTAAATGCGAGAGCGGATAGGTGGAAAGAGTACATTGAAGGCTTCATTGAGGGGGAAGACTTGTCAGATTACATGATAGAACAAGAAACAGAAGTCGATAGAGAAGAGATAGAGCATCCAGTATTAGAATCAGAATTTAAAAGAGCGTTGGAAGACTTAGGATCGAATCGGCCAGGAAGGTTCGATAAAATTCATCAGAATTTCTAAAATCATTGGGGAATTGGCGACAGAATGACTTATTCATGTTGATGTGTGGAACTTATGAGTCTGGCGATATACCATCCAACTTCAAGAATAATACCATCCACACAACTCCGGAAGTTGCAAGAACCGATAAGTGCGAGAATTATCGCACAATCACCTTAATGCAGTCATGTTTCTGACAAGAATAGTATACAGAAGAATAGAAAAGAAAATTGAAGATCTGTTGGATGACGATCATTTTGACTTTAGGAAAGGTAAAGGCACCAGAGCGGCAAGGATTTGTCGGCTTGGGAAAAGCGTTCGATAATGTGAAATGGTGTTCGAAATTCCGAGAAAAATAGGGGTAAGCTATACGGGAAGACGGGTAATAAACGATATGTACAAGAGCCAGAGCGGAACAATAATAGTGGAAGATCAAGAACGGCGTGCTCGGATTAGAACTAGTGTAACATAGGAATGTAGCCTTTCGTCCCTACCGTTCAACCTATACATCGAAGAAGGAATGACTGAAATAAAGAAAATGGTTCAGTAGTGGGATTAAACTTAAGGGTGAAAGGATATCAGTCATAAGATTCGCTGGTGACATTGCCATCCCTAGCGAAAGTGAAGTATTACGGGACCAGCTGAAGGGAATGAACAGCCTAATGAGCACAAAATATTGATTGAGAGTAAACCGAAGAAAGATAAAAGTAAAAGCAGCAGAAATGAGAACAGCGAGAAACTCAACATCGGGATTGGTGATCACGAAGCAGACTAAGTTAAGTAATTTTGCTACCTACGCAGCAAAATAAATCTAGATGGACAGAGCAAGAGGACGTAGAAAGCAGGCTAGCACTGACAAAATGATCAAGAGAAGTCTATTAGTATCAAACATAGGCCTTAATATGAGGAAGAAATATTTGAGAATATGTGTTTGGAGTGAAATATCAACTGTGGGAAAACTGGAAAGGAAGAGAATCGGAGCATTTGAGATGTGATGCTAGAGAAGAATGTTGAAAATTAGGTGGACTGATAAGTTAAGGAATTAGGATGTTCTTTGGAGAATCGGCGGGGAAAGCAATACGTGGAAAACATTGACAAGAAGAAGGGACAGTGTGGTAGGTACATCTGTTAAGACATCAGGGAATAACTATCGTTATACTGGAGGGTAAAAACTGTAGAGGAAGACAGAGATTTGAATACATCTAGCAAATAATTAAGGTTGTAGATTGCAAATGCTACTCATTGTTTATATTCATCTCTATAACTGTTTTTACAACCGGAAGCGCCTGTAGCGCAATAGATTGCAGCAAAATCAAAAAGATGACACCACAGTTGTATCGTTTTCAGGTTTCTTAAGGATCCTGGGAGTTGTGAACTGCTACATTGCAGGACTTTATTCAAGATTTTCTTGTAACCTATGGATATTTACTGAAGATCGCCGTTTTCTTTTAAGAACAAAAAATTGCTATATATGTACCGAACAACGTGAAGTTTCCTTGACTCCATTTCCAGTTAAATTACTGATCGTTGAACGTAACAAACTTGTCTGGTATGCAATACCTGCATTATTTATCTTACCAAATAACCCAGCAAAACTGTAGCGACGCAAAATCCACACAGTCGTGATAATAAATCAACCGAAATATAACTCCTTCCCAACACAGGAGAAGAAAATTCTAAAATTGTTGCTACATCTAGACCACAAACGGCACATATACACTCCTGGAAATTGAAATAAGAACACCGTGAATTCATTGTCCCAGGAAGGGGAAACTTTATTGACACATTCCTGGGGTCAGATACATCACATGATCACACTGACAGAACCACAGGCACATAGACACAGGCAACAGAGCATGCACAATGTCGGCACTAGTACAGTGTATATCCACCTTTCGCAGCAATGCAGGCTGCTATTCTCCCATGGAGACGATCGTAGAGATGCTGGATGTAGTCCTGTGGAACGGCTTGCCATGCCATTTCCACCTGGCGCCTCAGTTGGACCAGCGTTCGTACTGGACGTGCAGACCGCGTGAGACGACGCTTCATCCAGTCCCAAACATGCTCAATGGGGGACAGATCCGGAGATCTTGCTGGCCAGGGTAGTTGACTTACACCTTCTAGAGCATGTTGGGTGGCACGGGATACATGCGGACGTGCATTGTCTTGTTGGAACAGCAAGTTCCCTTGCCGGTCTAGGAATGGTAGAACGATGGGTTCGATGACGGTTTGGATGTACCGTGCACTATTCAGTGTCCCCTCGACGATCACCAGTGGTGTACGGCCAGTGTAGGAGATCGCTCCCCACACCATGATGCCGGGTGTTGGCCCTGTGTGCCTCGGTCGTATGCAGTCCTGATTGTGGCGCTCACCTGCACGGCGCCAAACACGCATACGACCATCATTGGCACCAAGGCAGAAGCGACTCTCATCGCTGAAGACGACACGTCTCCATTCGTCCCTCCATTCACGCCTGTCGCGACACCACTGGAGGCGGGCTGCACGATGTTGGGGTGTGAGCGGAAGACGGCCTAACGGTGTGCGGGACCGTAGCCCAGCTTCATGGAGACGGTTGCGAATGGTCCTCGCCGATACCCCAGGAGCAACAGTGTCCCTAATTTGCTGGGAAGTGGCGATGCGGTCCCCTACGGCACTGCGTAGGATCCTACGGTCTTGGCGTGCATCCGTGCGTCGCTGCGGTCCGTTCCCAGGTCGACGGGCACGTGCACCTTCCGCCGATCACTGGCGACAACATCGATGTACTGTGGAGACCTCACGCCCCACGTGTTGAGCAATTCGGCGGTGCGTCCACCCGGCCTCCCGCATGCCCACTATACGCCCTCGCTCAAAGTCCGTCAACTGCACATACGGTTCACGTCCACGCTGTCGCGGCATGCTACCAGTGTTAAAGACTGCGATGGAGCTCCGTATGCCACGGCAAACTGGCTGACACTGACGGCGGCGGTGCACAAATGCTGCGCAGCTAGCGCCATTCGACGGCCAACACCGCGGTTCCTGGTGTGTCCGCTGTGCCGTGCGTGTGATCATTGCTTGTACAGCCCTCTCGCAGTGTCCGGAGCAAGTATGGTGGGTCTGACACACCGGTGTCAATGTGTTCTTTTTTCCATTTCCAGGAGTGTATTCAACGCATTCATTTTTTAAGCAAAAGTAATTACATTCACAAAAATACTCAAGTATTAGAAAGTAGAGTGAGTTGTAAGATAATGCTGATAATGAGAGTCCATGCCAAACGGCTGCATGTCAAAAAAGTGCCTCTCATAATAAGAACAGACACCAAAAGGGGTATATCTTCGCGTACATGAAATATGTGTTTATATTCTCTTGCTTTCAGCGGAGTAAGCTGCAATTATAAACGTATTCGAAAATATTTCTTCACGAGTTAGTTGGAACTTAACGCCATTGAGTCAGTGAGACTCGGCTATTTTTACATTTATTTCACCGTCATTCACGCATCTTGATGATTTACTAATGCTTGGAACGCAAAAATATAACAACTATTTCGTTAATTTAGTAGAAAAATTATTAAAACTAACATTAATCTTACGGCTGCTTTCTCGCCGCCTGGTGCGCTAGTGTTGTCAGACGGTAACAATTTTCCCAGCAGTGAGGGTAGCGATTGTATGTATTAGACTGTATCATTAACATTTATATTTATATTTTAGATTGATTACGAACTTATCGATTATTCATACATAGAATTATGTGAACTTCGTTACGGCCTACACAGAGTGAGTTCTCTGTAGCGTGGCGTAAGATGTAGAAATAAAGTTTGTCAGTTAATAGTAACCAAAAAAGAAAAATGTACTGGGCAGTTAAAACTGGTAACTTCCGTAAGGTCTTACAGTGAAACTTACGGCGAAAAGCGTCAGTAAAGTAGCTGGTCTAGATTGCAGTGAGGTCAGGTTTCACTTGCTTTGAGACATAACAGGCCAGTGTGGCGGCAACTGCGTTGATTCAGCAATCTTGGTATTAACATTTAGTCCTGTTGCTAAAAGTTTCATTGTAAAGAGTAAAAAGCATCCAGCCACTGCCCTACTAATTTTAGAAGTTATTGAGTGCTCTAAAAGTTTTTTTTAAGTTGTTAGACCCAACTATACGGAACCATCTCTCGGAAGATTTAAATAGTGTTGCGATTACGCCCAATGAAATGGGGTTATATGAAAGGTAAATGGTATTTTATGGTATTTTGCATAGCGAAGTTGCTGCGCTTTAGTAGCTTTGTTGTTACTGTTGCGATCTTCAGTCCGAAGATCAGTTTGATGCAGTTTTCCATCCTGCTCTATCCTCTGCAAACCTCTTCATCACCGAATTACTGCTCCAACTTACATCCTTTTGAATTTGATTATTGTATTAATCTCTTGGTGTCCCTTTGCAATTTTTACCTCCTTCTGCCTCCCCCCCCCCCCCCCCCCACACACACACACACACACACACACACACACATACACACAGAGTTCCGTGTGGTGATCCCTTGATGTCTCTGAATGAATGTGCCCTGTCAACCGATCCCTTTCTCTTGTCGGGTTGTCTGTCAGAAATTTCTTTCCTCGCCAATCAGTTCAGTACCACCTCATTAGTTACATGATCTACACATCTAATCATCAGTATTCTTCTGTAGCACCACGTTTCTGTTCTTGTCTAAAGTGCTTATTGTCCATGTTTCACTACCATATAAGGCTATATCCCATACAAATATTTTCATGAAAGACTTCTCAGCACTTAAATCTGTATTGAATGTTAACAAGTTTTTCTTTAGAAACACTTTTCTTTCCATTGCCAGTCTACATTTTATATCTTCTCTACTTCTGCCGTCATCAGTTATTTTGCTGCCCAAATTACAAACCTCATCTACTACTCTATGTGTCTTGTTTGCTAATCTAATTCCCTAAGCATCACCTGATCTGATCCGGCTACATTACGTTTTCTATTTCTGCTTTTATTGATGTTTATATTATATCCTCCTTCCAAGACACTGTCCATTCCATTCAACTGCTCTTCCAAGTCCTTTGCTGTCTGTCAGAATTATAATGTCATTGGCGAACATCAAAGTTTTTATTTTTTCTCTCTGAACTTAAATTACAACTTCAGATTTTCTTTAGTTTCGTTTTCTGCTTGCTCAGTGCGCAGCTTGAATAACATTGGGGACATGCTACAACTGTCTCATTCCCTTCTCAATTACTGCTTCCTTTTTAATGCTCTTCAACTCTTATGACTGCCATCTGGTTTCTGTACAAGTTGTGAATATCCCTTCGCTCCCTGTATTTAGTAGCATTACAGAGTGAAAAAGATCTAACTAATATGTTGGCAGGCTGAAAAATTACTTTAAAAAAGCACAAGGAGAGATAGTGAATACATGTTGACGTCAAACGAAGACAATCCCCAGAAAACTAGGAAACTTGAACATGGCTACAGAGAATCAGATGATGAGATCTAATGTCTTAAGTGGTCAGTTAAGGAGTTGTGTGGTTGGAGGAGTAGGTGGTTGCCGACAGAGAAGGAAATAGAGTTCTACACTGACAATGGGAGCAAAGAGACTCCGCTGGACCAGTAGGCACAAAACGTGAACACACTTGACGAGCAGGCAAAACTATCTACAATCTGTAAATAGGTATGAAAAATTAGGCCGTGAAATATAATCTTATGACCGAGACTTTAATTATGTATCTACGTTACAAAAATCTCTTTCAGGTTTTATGCAAACTTTTTCTGCTATTAATATTTTTTTTTTTCCAAATTTAGTAGTCGGGGTTGCACCATCTACGTATGCTTCAGCGACGAATAAATTTCTACAGTGAAGAAAAAAGGGAGCCAGTATATCCATCGAAGGCTATGAGAAACATTCGCAGTGGAGTATGCACAACATTCTCAGAAGTAGCTTTGTTCCATACTGGTGTGGAGCTTCAACTCATTGCAGGACTGTGGATGCGCATTGTTAAGGAACAGTCGAGCAAGATCCATATACACAAGAAGGTTCGAAACCATTGTAAAGGCAGAGGTGTCTAAAAAGCATCAGAAAGAAATGCAGCTGAAAGTATCAAACCACTGAGAACATGAGGGAACTGGTCAAACAGAAAAAAAATTGCTGTACCAAATAATAGACGTAACTAAACTGCATAAACTTTGTCGTCGTGTTGGTTTGACGGTGGTGAGCAGGTGGGCACGTCAAGTAGTATGTTTTGACGTTGACGCTGACGTTAGAGGGTGGGACGCTAATATAGACTGCTTACTTCGAAAGATGACCCATTTTTAGAGTGGATTTTCCGATTTTGTGTCTTATTAAAATCTCGTATTTTTTATTTTGTTTTCGTGACAGTTTGCAAAGTTTCCAGGAGGACTTGGACGTTTTTCTTATGAGTATTTTGTTTTCGACCACCTTTGGTACACAGAAAGAAAACTAAAACGCGTTGAATAAGGTAAAGAGGCTCTATGTATTGTGTTCTAAATATTGTTGTATCCATATATTTTCCTGAGCACATTAATGTCGACGTTTCGCGACGGTTGGATGACATTTTTTTCACTTCTCAGCAGTGTGGGAAATTTGTCTGCTAAACGTTTGTCAAAAACGTCCGTTATGAAATTTGATTTGGCCATTAATAAACTGTGCTAGTTCCGTAATTCTGGCAATATACTCCCCTTTTAGTGTCGCCGATAGTGTTCATAACCTCAGTTTCACAGTTCGGTATTAGGCAGTGTTACGTTCTCGTTCCGGTTCGTGTGAACACCCCTTCATTTCACAGTAACACTACCTCCCGTTCTGCTGTAGTTTCTTGTGAACCGACTTTAAATTTGTCAGTTCATATAAATTACTTAATGCTTTAATACATCCTCTTGTACGTGTATTTGTATTCTATCTTCTGCATGAAAAATATCTGCAGTAAATTGAATACATTAGCGCTACAGCAAGCAAACAACTCTGACTTGCCTAATTGCCTACTGCCTAGATTTCACATCTTGAACGGTTTATGAAATGCTTGTCGTGTCGGCTTTATGTGGGGCACCCTGCCTCTCTCGAAAGAAACCAGTCATGGCTTGTATGAGAGGCTGCAGTGGTCTCCACCGATTGCACTCAAGAGAGCATGTGTGTGCTGCTTACGCAAGATACCACAGTCGGTCCAGCAGGCTGACATTCGCCGGTGCAGCCCTGTTTCTTGTACAAGTCACCAGTCGCGTTCTGTCAGTCGGCTGGCCTGCCGAGAACGGTATTTCCGTTGCTGCGGTCCTTCCGCTGCCTATTATGATGGTACGGGCGCTTCCTGTCACGCCCGCTTTGCGGCCCCATCTGTGTGCCTACCAGTGGCGTGCACACAGGATAACATTGCCAAGGCTGAATGCCTCAGTTACTGTTATATCATTTCGTATCTCATTCATTATAGGGGAGATGGACGGGGCTAGAGAGAACAATTTTTTTTATTTTTTTTTTTTTCTAGGGTCGTTGTAAGAGCGTGAAAGGTAGTTAAGATTTTTGGTCGGTAGCGTAGAGTAGAATATTAATTTCTCAACTGATGGCAAGGGTCATTAAGTTAGGTGCATGCTCGAGCAGGAAACAGTATAGATAGAATGCAGCGCAATGCCATATTGTGAAGTGGTACTGTAAGTAGGCAAACGTACAAAGAGGGACGACAGACAGTGGTAGAATGAAGCCGACGACACGTTTCATAATGATCAGAAGCAAAGATGGGACCAACTTTTACGATCACCTGCTGCTAGCGCAGCCGTGTTGTAACGATCCCTGCGAAAATGTATCAGTGCGCGCGCGAAAGTGGGATAAGCCGATAAAGAATCAGGGTAATACTGAAGGCCGCAGAGTGGAAAATGTACGCCTCAGTAATACCGCAGCCGCTAAATAATAACAAGGATCGAAGCTTTCGCTGCTGTGGTGGGTTTGAAAGCGTAGTTCACGACTGAAGAATTTTCAAGAAAAGTTGTCTAGAGTGACAAAGTATGATTCAAACTGAACAGTGCTCTAAACCATAACAATTTTGTGTTGAGCATTTATTTGTAACTACGCATTCACGTGGACAAGAAAGTGAATTGACGGGCGGTGATGTATGGCCATCGCAGTGTTTGATCAGCCCATCCTCCTTTAGGTATAACTCACTACTCTTCAAACATAGATTTTCCGTATCGTTTCAGAACTGTTGGGAGGTAAGTGGTTCACGCTCCACCTCCCACCATGTGGTTGTATGCCCTTAATTGTATGAGGCGCTGCCTGAAAGATGGATAGGTCGAAGTAGTGCTGTTAAGTACGCATCATGCCTAAAAACCTCTGCCTTCACTCTTATATGTGGTGACCGTGAAAGATGTAGATTGTTGGCTCAGGACAACTACGCACTACTAGAGCGTCCAATCGTCATGTGCTGTTATCACGCTGTGTGTATTGATAGCCATAGTTAGCTTAGCAGGTCGGCGGCTTGACACCGCCTAGTCGATGACGGCGGTCGCTTCTAGGTCCCAACCTCTTAATAATAACGCGAGAACGAGATCTAAATTTCTTTTCGCACCACCGATTTATATTATGTCATGTAGAAGAGAGAAACAATATTAACGTGAGCAGGCGAACTACTCTAGTGACTTACTCGTCTTTCTATCGACTGGGATACACTTCTTGCTGCTTCGATGTTATCATTTTAGCATATTTGTAACAGATCAGGTTTTAACATGTTTGAGCCCAAAACAAGTAGCATGTTGGATAGATCTGGCCATTCTCGTGTCTGGTCCTGGTTGAGCGGAATTGCGTGTAATTTTCTTTAAAAATGTGTGGCTATAAAAAATAATTGTCTTATGCGCAAAGACCGGTTTTCAGTTGAACATATTCTCATTTGTTGAATAGCAAAGTACCAATAATAATAATAATAATAATAATAATAATAATGTAGCCTGTATATTCACAGAACCGCGTGACAACATCTGTCCGGAATGCAAGAAATGAAAATCTTTTTACAGTGCATTTTAAATCTGGCATTATATTACTTTTTCCTCACACTGAACTTAATGTTAATGTCTAACACAATTTAATTAATGTTTTATTGTAAACGTGTTCTCACTTTGTTCCAGAGACACATCCATTTCAGATGTCGACGTCATTTCATTTATATTCTATGTTGCGTCGGTCTAAGTTGCCGCCAATGGCACATTGTTTTTAACTTTCATTTCTTATGAAAATCCCCGGAGGTATATAGCAATCTTCTTTGGGAGTTGAGTAACTCTTTGTAACTAGTAGTATGTTAATTGTGTTTGTGTTTCGCAGTACTCTTCGCATTTAGTTGTATAATTTCGATAGACCTTTTTAAATAATAATATACAAATATGTCATGGATTGCATTTCGTTCTGTTTACTGTATTTCCCTTAGGTCAGTTTCCAGCAGTACACGATTCTACTCGTCCTGCTGCCTCGCTCTCCTTTCTCGCATATGTAGCATACCCTTCGACCACTGACAATTCTTTCCTTCAGTTGTTCGATATGATATTGCTCCATTCCTATCGCTGTGGTCGTAAAATGTGCCCCACGAGTTTCTCGTTTATCATTGGATATGCTTTCTGAAGAATTTTGGGGAGAGATCAGGCGATCTTGCTGGTCAAGGTAGGATTTGGCAAGCACGAAAACAGAAAGTAGAAACTCTCGCCATGTGCGGGCGGTCTTTATCTTGCTGAATTGTAAACCCAAGATGGCTTACCATCAATGGCAACAAAACGGGGCGTAGAACATCGTCGACGTACCGCTCTCCGGTAAGGGTGTCGTAGAAGACAACCAAAGGGGTCGCGTTATGAAAAGAAATCACACCCTAGACCATCACTGCTGGTTGTAAGAAAATGAAAGGTCTTTAGCCGTCCTTATGATCTTATTTATTCTGTACGAACCAGTTTCGGCGCTTCAATGTGCCATGTTCAGGCCTTAGTTGATGCTGAAGGAGTTATCACAATCCATATATACGTTGCATCAGTAGCCAATATAACTGGTTTACGCAGACTATTTGCAACTTTGGTAGGTTGGAGTGCTGATTAGCAGTTACAGATAGTCTGGGTAAACCAGTTATGTTGGCCACTGATGCAGCGTATATATGGATCGTGATAACCCCTTCAGCATCATCTACGGCCTGAAGTTGGCGTATTGAATAAGATCATAAGGACCGCTGTAGGCGTTTCATTTTCTTACAGTAGTGAAACTCCCCAAGACCTCCAGTCAAAGGATGGGCATACAAAAAATCACTGTTGGTTGTCGGGCCATATGGCGGGCCAAATGTATGACCAGAGACGCCCTGGACATCGGTGGGATACCAACCTGACTGTCGCCCGCCATACGGCCCGAAAGCCAGGAGTGATGGTCTGGGGTGCCGTGTCTTTTCAAAGAAGGACTCCCTTGGTTGTCAACCGCGGCACCCTTACAGCACAGCCGTACCTCGACGATATTCTATGCCCTTCATGGCAATCCATCCTGGGCTTTCATCAAGCTAATGCCTGCCCGCGCAAGACGAGAGTTTCTACCATTTGCTTCGTGCTTGCCAAACCCTGCTTTTGCCAGCAAGGTCGCCTGATCTCTTCCCAATTGAGAAATTTTGGAGCAATATAGGCAGGGCTCTCCAACCATATGACGCGCCAATGACGCGATATCCCTCAGTAGGACATCCAACAACTCTATCAATCAATGCCAGGTCGAACAACTGCTTAATTAAGTGCAAGAGGTGGACCAACACCTTATCTACTTACTTAATTTATGTAGTTCTTTCTATTGAGTAGATCATCCAATTCTTTTTTGAAATTGTAATGATATGTCTGTCTTTATATTTACATCCCATCTACAAATTGTCATCGCACTTGGATAATTCCTTCGTGCTGCATCGGGTCTTTTTTACAGTTACAGACTAAAAATATAGGCAAGAAATAAGAGTAAATTTAAAATTTTGATGTCCAATTGCACCAATTTCAGTTGCTATCCTGTTGGGCGCCATCTTGCTGCAGTCAGTGCTTGAAGAGCCTCACCATCTATGCGATTTAGTTTTCACCAAGGGACGTAAGGAAGATTGAAATCAGGAAGTTCGACAATCGTTGGGTTTTCGACCACTTCGATTTCCAGGCTATAACAACAAACTCATGGCGTTTCCCCAGGTTGTTTCACGCGTTTTCAGTCGGATTATAGATCCTTGCTGCTTTATATTTTGTGTAGGGAGAGATGGATTCTTCTGCATTCCTGTCCATAACTGAGCGAGATCTTGCGGTGTTCCCGAGTGATATAGCTTAGCACCTGGAGATACTTAACAGATATAAGCAGGAACTTACTAGATAAGCACACTGAAAAAAAAAATGGTCACCGACTGGAGACATTAGACTAATATTGTGTAAGACCGCCTGTAACCTTGATAATGGTATCAATTTGGCGAAGAAGAGAACCCACAAGTTTCTTCAGGTACGCCGCATCCAACCGAAGCCGCTCTTGATTGCATCCCGTAGAACTACCAGATTTAGGGAATGTTAATTACTACGTTTGATTCACTATTCCATGTAGTCCCAGAAAAATTCCTGTGGCATTAAGATCGGATGATGTAGCGCGACAGTCGAGGTGCGATCGTGTGCCTGAGAGTTCGCCATACCAGGTACTTATGTGTGCAACCCTGTGATTACGGGTGTTGTCGTCGTGGAAGACGAGTGTGACCACAGCATAGATCTGCATCGACATGACTACTCTGCAATATACAATTAAGTGCCTAGAAGAGGTTTTATTAAATAGCTTTCACGCTATGGCTCTACCGTTCCACGCTCAAACAGCACACAGGAAAAACGAATACCTGAATCTTTCCGTGCGAGCTCTGATTTGTCGTATTTTTTATTATTATTTTTTCCTTTGAAAATGGCGTCAACAAAATATCATTCGGTGGAAGAAAGTCGGAGATTAAAATTTCTTTAAAAGATCTCGCATATGGATGAAAGGGCAGTACTTGGCCACCGAGAATGTCGAAATAAATATCGTTGTTCATGTTCATGTTAATGAGAATGAGAGGCCGCAAGTCACATTACATAAAACACCGTCATAACGCCACAAATCACGTTCGGCTGAACTACACCCACCACATACCGCGGGCTAAGCGCCTCATAGGATCGTCAGTGCGGTCGATGTCTTGCATCGTTTGAAAAGGGGTAAAATAGCGAGTCGTCTGCCCACGATTTACATGCCTCCAGTCATCCACTACCTAGTACAAGACAGCTAGAGAAAATCCGTGACAGCTGTCAGCGCTGTTGCCAGTTTCAACTCTGAAGCGCAAATGGCTGCAGGCGAAAATAGTAGTCGACAATAGAAGTGTTGTTGTCGTAGAAATGTACACAAAATCGCGTTACCTGGGTGGTTGAGGTCGATGTGCAAAGCAGCCGGGTCAAGTCCACTGCAGTTGTCACTGACCACCTCTCACCGACCCTACTGCTGTTCCTGTTATTTGGCCCATTGAAGGCGTGCAGCTTAGTGCTGCTGGAAGCAGTTGCCAAGTAGGTGTGACTCATATTTTGTCAGGTGGGCGCATGACTTGTCGAAGCTGATCTTCAAGTAGAACAGACGAGCCGTATTGCTGAACAGTGTCCAAGGGGGGCGGGGGGTCTGTACGAACGTTTCCTCACGGGGTTGATTCATGCTGATAGGGTGTGTAGGGCAGGACCTAAACATCTGTAAAAGGGAAGATGCAATTCTCAAATCGACTCTGAACATTTTAGGCTTGCTTATATACTGTGTATAATCGCTAGATTTCAGGGAGTCTACAGGTGAACGTGAACGCGGTTAGTTTCGTAAGCGCAAAATCCCTGGATTGTAACTGGCTACATTTTTGAGAGCAGGCGAAGAACCTTAGAAAATGACTGCAGAATTGTGCTTACATCGTCGAACAGGATATGGAGATATTTTCTAGAGAAGATGCATAAAAATTCAATCTATCGCAGACACACCCCCCCCCCCCCCCAACCGAGTCGTCTGTACCAGTATCCGGTGATACACGTCACATGCGGGATAGGCCGCTAAATGGTGTGATGACCGAAAACCATTTGTGAATGTAAACGAAGTTTGTTTTGCAGTCGACACAGTGAAATTGAAAAATCGTGCACAAGACAAATTCGACGTTCGTCACACGTGCTCTATGTCGCGGTAATTATTGCTGTCAATGTTTGTACAATCAGGTCATCCTGGTTCGTATAGTGCTCAATAGATTACTTTTTATACTTGGCACAAATATAGATACAGTAATATGAAAGAAATGATTATACTGATTTGGTTGAAATATATCGTGTATCCTTTTTTTTATTTTCAATGTCCTTACGAAAAAAGTTTTCTTCCTTTTCAGTATAAATGTTAAGTAAAAAAAAGGGTTGAGAGTTGTCTCTTCGTGTTTACATATGTTTAAGTCCTAATCGTGCCTTACACGCCCTGTCGATGAAATCGGTGTGGAAAAGTTCATACTATCCCCTTGTGAGCCTTCGAAAAAACAAAGTTTAGTGTTGTCGTTCTTAGAGGTTTGGCGTCTGCTACACTTGAAGCTCAGATAGCCTATGCAATAAATTATTGCGCGTTTTCACTTTGTCGGTTGCTAAGTGACGCAACCAAAGTAATCCCTTGATATTGCAGTGCTGTTATACCGTAATATATACCGCAAATGTTACCTGCAGATGGTAATTTGCATATTTGTTGGTAAGAGATAATGCTGCAACTTTATCAGTGGGTATTTCCAGACCGATAGTATTGCTGCCAAGTTTCTTCTTGAAATAAATGCGATTTTGGTTCAAATTGGTTAATGCGTGCCATTGTTTGACTGATCACACGGCCTTCGTCTGTTCGCATGCGTGGTGAGTTTCACCTCTTTTGGCAAATAGGAATAATGATATTTCGTAGATAGTGTATCGAGGAGTTTCTAGCTAAGACGTCTGTCTACAAAATCACATTATTATATAGTTAATATAAAATTATATATAGTTAATGTATGATTACATTATATAGTCTCACTATTAGTTTGACAATGTAAACTTTCCCGACGTGCGTGTCTCGGGAGGCGAAGTTGTCACCTCAGAACCTCCCAGTTAAGACAGCTTCTAATGCGCAGCACTAGCGAGGTGGCGCAGTGATTAGCAGGCTGTACTCGCGTTCCTGAGGACGATGGTTCAAATCCTCGCCCTACCATCCTGATGTAGGTTTCCATGATATCGTAAATCACTCCAGGCAAATACCGGGATGGTTCTATTGAAAAGGCATGATTGATTTCTTTCCCAATCCTTGTATCAGTCGTCGCTTGTGCTGCGTTTCTAATGGCCTCGATGCCGAGGAGACGTTAAACCCTAATCTTCCTGCCGTCCAACGCGCAGCAAATGTTTGGCGTATTCCTCAGCGCCACGCCGGTGAGTGTCGATAGCCACCGAACCTCTGCCTCTATCCGAGTGTCACTTTGGAGATGACAGCATTTCGTTGAGATGGCACACTTTAAGATTAGCCATTCTACTCTTCTCGTTTTCGCGGGTTCTGTTGTGTTGGTGCGTAGCGTTTGTCCATACGTTTAATAAGTGCAATAGATACACATAATAGAGACTTCATTCATCAATTTGTTCTTACTATTTACAACAGTACGCCAACGCCGGGGTAACTTTTCGGTTCCGCCACGGTAGAAATCACTTGGTTTCGGGGCGAAGAACTCGTCGAGTCGTGTTCGGAGCGTGTTTTCACCCGAAAAGGGAGTTCTTTGAAGGTTGTTCGATAGAGAACAGAAAAGGTGAAAATCTGAGAGCGCAAGATCAGTTGAGTAAGGTGGCTGCGGAAATCCTATATAGAGTTTTTTGTCAGTGTAGAGGGATGCGGGCGGGCCTTATCGTGAAGTAGCATCATTTCACGCAGTCTTCGTGGTCGTCGTTCTTGGACTGCGCGTGGAAGACGTCTCAGTTGTTGAAGTGAATGTCAGCGGTGATGGTTACACCTCAGGAAAACAATTCATAGTACACCACACCTCCCCTGTTCCACCAGATTTTTAACATATTTTGTTGATCCGCGCAGGTCTTTCTACAGGGATCTGCTGCTTCGTTTGGGCTTAAGCATTTCTTTTGTTTCTCCCTTATGTTAACATAAAGACACCATTTCTCGTCACCAGTAACGATAGAGGATGGGAGGGGTCGGTGTTGTTCACAAGCCAGTTGATGATGAACAGGCAGTGGTGGACACATGGACACACGCAGATTTTTTTGTGATTCTTGCTTCGAGCGTGTGGTACCCATACACCCGATTTTTGAAGCTTGCCTATTACATGCAAATGTCGCACGATGGTGGAATTTTCGCAGTTCACACGTTTGCCAGTTCTGGAGTGCATAGACGTGGATTGTTGTGGATTAATGCATTTAAACGATCTTCATCAAACCCTGAACGTGGATAGTGATTAATGTCAAAACGAGAACACATTTTTTTGCCGTGCTCTGTGCCTCCGCTACCGCCATCACTATATTGAACTCAAACAGAAGCCGGCCGAAGTGGCCGTGCGGTTAAAGGCGCTGCAGTCTGGAACCGCAAGACCGCTACGGTCGCGGGTTCGAATCCTGCCTCGGGCATGGATGTTTGTGATGTCCTTAGGTTAGTTAGGTTTAACTAGTTCTAAGTTCTAGGGGACTAATGACCTCAGCAGTTGAGTCCCATAGTGCTCAGAGCCATTTGAACCATTTCAAACAGAAGAATATGTCCGAAATGTTCCTATTTCTCCACTTCGCACTCCATATTCTAACGTCCACAGCCGCACTCACTATCTCCAAGTGACAAAAACTCAGATAGCAACAGTTTACTATAAATAAAAACGACAGTCGATAAATATACCCATAATAACCGGAATACCAACATGCATAACAAGAGCGCTACGAATAACTTCGATTGGAACGATCACATAGATAATGTTGTGGGTAAAGCAAACCAGACTGCGATTTATTGGTAGAACACTTAGGAAATGCGATAGATCGATTAAAGAGACTGCGTACACCACGCTTATGGAGTACTGCTTATGGAGTACTGCTGTGCGGTGTGGGATCCGCATGAATGGAATCGACAGAGGATATCGAAGTAGTTCAAAGAAGGGTAGCTCGTTTTGTACATCGCGAAATAAGGGAGAGAGTGCCATGGATATGATGCGTGAATTAGAGCGGCAATCATTAAAACAAAGGCGTTTTTCGTTGCGGCAGAATCTTCTCCTAAAGTTTCAATCACCAGTTCTCTCCACCGAATGCGAAAATATTCTGTTGGCTCCCACCTACATAGCGAGAAATGATCGTCATAATAAAATCAGGGAAATCAGAGCTCTCACAGAAGTGCCTTTTTTCCCACGCGCTGTTAGAAAGTGGAACCGTAGAGAAATAGCTTGAAGGTGTGATTCTTGAGTTTCTCCCGGCGTATTTGATTATCAAATCGGCCGCGACCGAACCCAGTTCCCCCTGAGCAGCCATAGCGTACGGATCTCCGTACCGGCACGTTCACAGGAGCTCAGACCGTCAGTTCACCTGATGATGGCGACATGTATGATCGCCGAAATATTGTGCCCGTTGGACACTGGAGACCGGCAGTACACCCGTGGATATTTTGATTAGCTTGAAGGTGGGTCGATGGACCGGACCCTCTACCAATCAATTAATTGTGCATTGCAGAGTAATCGTGTAGATGTAGAACTTACGGACCAACCTAATACATAGAGGCCGCGGTTCGTTGCGGGTCGCATTCGCAGAGTGTGACGCGTGTGAGAGTGGGGTGCGGCGGGCCTGGGGAAGCTGAAGCTCGTGAAGTGATGGCGAGGGTGGCAGGGGGAGGTGCGACCGCGCGTGCCAGCTGTGGGCCGGCGGCTGACTCAGCCCGGCCCGCGCGGTTCGGCTCACCAGGAAGTGCGCTGCGTGGGGCGCGCTGCCTGCTATTCCTGCCGCCGCCACCGCCCCCCTGCCCTACCCTACACTACCCCACCCCACGCCGCTGCCGCTGCTCTCCTGTCGCGGCGCTCCAGCTCCTGCTCCCGTATTTCTGCAAACCTCGAGGGCCGTCTGCATCTTCAGCAGCCAGCTCGTATCTTACCTGCTTAGAACCTGCTTACATCGCCAGCACCGGACCTCCGCAACTAGCAGCAGCAGAGTGATTTTTCTCTTGGCTGTTGCACTCCACGCAATAGTAAGCCAAACAGTGTACCAATTTTAACCCTAGAAGGACCAAGTTATTGTAGGTTACATGGAGCACTAACCAAGGACAAAATTTGGCAGTGTTACAATGGGCTAAAAATCTTGTCATACGTGCAGGGTGTACATAAAGTCCGGGAAGACTTTCAATTATTTATTGCACAACAACCAAACATTATACAGATATCATACATATGTCATTTAGAAGAGAAACCCTGATACTTTCTTATGTATACCGTCCACAGCGTACTTTGGTAATTTGCCTATAGTCAGCGCTAGTCGCAAACATGGCAAGTTCAGGTGCGGAGTAAGGTGTTTCATGAAATGGCCTCCCCGATCTCCAGATCTCACTCCATGTGACTTTTTTCTGTGGGAATACATTAAAGATCTGTTGTATGGACCGCCTCTACCACGTGATGTAGCGCAGCTCCGGGAGAGAATACGGGAAGCGACTGCCACAGTCAACGATGCCATGCTGGGACGGGTATGGCAAGAATTCGATTACCGTATTGACGTCTGCCGGGTCACTTATGGTTTGCATATAGAATGTTTGTAAAATAAAATAAAAAAATTTCAGAATTTCTCTTCAAAATACAATATACCGGGTGATCAAAAAGTCAGTATAATTTTGAAAACTTAATAAACCCCGGAATAATGTAGATAGAGGGGTAAAAATTGACACACATGCTTGGAATGACATGGGGTTTTATTAGAACCACCCCATATTGCTAGACGCGTGAAAGATCTCCTGCGCGCGTCGTTTGGCGATGATCGTGTGCTCAGCCGCCACTTTCATCATGCTTGGCCTCCCAGGTGCCCCCAGACCTCAGTCCGTGCGATTATTGGCTTTGGGGTTACCTGAAGTCGCAAGTGTATCGTGATCGACCGACATCTCTAGGGATGCTGAAAGACAACATCCGACGCCAATGCCTCACCGTGACTCCGGACATGCTTTACAGTGCTCTTCACAACATTATTCCTCGACTACAGCTATTGTCGAGGAGTGATGGTGGATATATTGGGCATTTCCTGTAAAGAACATCATATTTGCTTCGTCTTACTTTGTTATGCTAATTATTGCTATTCTGATCATATGAAGCGCCATCTGTCGGACATTTTTTGAAGTTTTGTATTTTTTTGGTTCTAATAAAACCCCATGTCATTCCAAGCATGTGTGTCAATTTGTACCTCTCCATCTACATTATTCCGTGATTTATTCAGTTGTCAGATTTATACTGACTTTTTGATCACCCGGTATATGACATCTTTACAATGTTTAGCCCGTGTGCAATAAATAATTTCCAAGTGTTCTCGGACTTTATGTACACCCTGTATTTATGTAATTGTTTTTCCAATGTGAGATAAGTTTAAAAGTGCCCGGTAACATGACTAAAACCGTAATGTTTGGAGGATGTCCAAAAATGTGTTAATTTAATATACCATTTTTTTCTGATCAAAGGTATAACAGGTAGTAGTGGTCAAAACTTAGACAAGGAAAGTTTGTATATTAGAAGGATAAAGTCTGAACTGGAACAACCAGGCTGTCCAAAATTTCTTTTCACTCTTTGATCTAATAACTGAACAATACATTTATGTCCTTGACGGGAAGTTTCAAAAACAGTAATAGAAACACTTGCAGAAATATAGGTTACAGTATCTTGAAAACTTTCAAGAAACACTCTTCAATTGTAGAGAATTGTATGTTGCCCATCCGAAGTAGAGCGCTTCAGTTCACTATATGTATGAAGCTCATAGATAGTAACGAAATTCGTGAAATTACTCATGTTATGTAGTTTTATCGTAATTCATTTGAAAAGAAACATCAGTAAAAGGTGCTATCGCGCAAGTTATTGTAATAAGAGGGGCGTTCAATGAGTAATGCCACGAACTTTTTTTTTTGAAAGCAGGTTGGTTTTATTCAGGATTCCAATACACCGTATGCCCACTCTTTTGATTACAAAAGTCGTATCTTTCTCCACGACGGCCTTACGTGGACCTTACCGGGAGGGCCTGGATACCCGCATGGTACCACTCTACTCGTCGACGTCGGAGCCAACGCCTTGCTGTATCTCCCCATCGTCCAAGCACTGCTTCCCGCGGAGTAGGAATCAGACCAAACAGATGGAAGTCGGAGAAGGTGCGAGATCTGGCCTGTAGGGTGGATAAGGAATAAAAGTACAGTGAAGTTTTGTTAGCTCCTCTCGCTGCGCAAACTTGTGTGAGGCCTTGCATTATCATGGAAAAGGAGAAATTTTTTTTTGTGGCCACAAACGCGCTGAAGCTCTTTCTCCAATGTCAGGAGGATGTGTACGGCCGGCCGACACGTGGGAGATCGGACAGGTCTGCGCGACTGTGTTGTCATGATGGCAAACGCTTCACCCAACGACTCACCGTGCTTTTGTTGCCGTAGAAATTCTGCAAGCGCCTATGAAAATCTGCAATACTCTGGTTTCCGCCAAAAGAAACTCAATGACAGCTCTCTGCTTGGAACCCACGTCCGTTATAGAAGGCATTTTGAAGACTATGCATAGCACCACCACCTACTAGAGACTAATGAAACTATAGGCTCTGAATATTCCACAATGTTCCATAACAAATCCCGCATTCGTTTCAACCGAAGTTGGCTGGGGGAAAAGAGTGTGCTATTTTTTGAACACCTCTCGTATATGCCCTGAACCAGAAAATTATATGAAATGTATTAAATGTCTCTAAATATCCACTTACTCCCCAAATACCCAAAATACACAAATACATATTCAGTATACACTGATCAGCCAGAACATTGTACTACCGACCTACTGTCGATATAAACCCGTCTAGGAGATAGCAGCGTCACCTGACGAGGAATGACAGTCAGACACGCACGGTGAGTGTGCTGTCAGTGTGTAGGCTGCGGTCTATCTGAGTTTGATTGTGATGACCCAGAGGCTCGGTACGAGCATTTCGGAAACTGCACGACTTGTCGGGTGTTCGAAGAGTGCCCTGGTAACTGTCTTCAACACGTGGCGAATCCAACGTGAAACCACGTCCAGACGTCGTGGGGTTGGGCGGCCACCCCTCATAGATGTCGGACGTCGTAGGCTGAGCAGACTGACAAACGAGGACAGGCGGCGACCTGTGAGGGAACTAACATCAGACTTTAATGCTGGGCAGAGTAAAATTGTGTCTGAACGCACCGAACACTTCTAACGGAAGACCTCTGCAGCCGACGACCTACGTATGTGCGCCAATGTTGACACCATGGAATCGCCAACTACGACTGAAATGGGAACGTTACCATCGGCACTGGACGTTGCCGCAGTGGCAGACCGTTGAGTGGTCTGATGAATCCCGATCCCTTCATCACCATGGCGATGGGAGAGAACGAATCCGACGTCTTCCAGGGGAACAGCTCCTTGACGCCTGTACTGCGAGTCGGAGACAAGCTGGCAGCGACTCCGTTATGCTCTGGGGAACATTCACGCGGCGATCCGTGCGTCCAGTGGAGCTCGTGCAAGGCACCATGACGGCCAAGGAGTAGCCTACACTGGTTGCGCTCTACGTACATCATGACGATCATGTTTCCCGACGGCATTTTTCGACTGTATAACACACCATGTCACAAGGCCAGGAGTGTGACGGAGTGGTTCGAGGATCACGGTGGGGAGTTCCTATTGATGTGCTGCCCACCCCTCACCACCCAACTCGCCAGATGTGAACTCAGTCGCACACATCTCGGCTGTGATTGAACGTGGCGTCAGAGCTCAATGGTCCCCCTCCCCGGAATTTACGGAAATTAAGTGACTAGGGTGTGTAGATGCGGTGCCAACATCCTCCAGCTACCTACCAACGCCTCAATGCTTCCAGGCCACAACGCGTCGCCGCTTTTTCCGTGCGAAAGGTGAACAGACCAGCTGTTAGGCAGGTGGTCATAATGTTCTGGCTGATCAGTGTAGATACTGCGATAAAGAGTACCTCGGCAGGCAGTTCAGTTAATGAGGAATGGAGATCTCTAGAAGGGGCAGTCGCAGAAGTCGGAGAGGAAGAACATAGGTACAAGGACAGTAACTGCGAAGAAACTATGGGTAACAGAAATATTTCAGCTGATCGACGAAAGAAGGAAGTACAAAAATGTTCAGAGGAATACGGGAATACAAATCGGAGCAGTGTAAATTTGCGTAGAAATCATGGTTGCACATGTAATGGTCAGTTTTCTTGTCATGCAATAATTTTTTATGGCATGTAATGATTTTTACATCCTTAACTTCAATCGATTTTACACTAGATTAATTTTATTTAGTCTAGCTGCTTCATCTTTAACGGATGTCTGCTTGATGATTCCAAAATTGGTTGGTATGTTATAGCAAGATTGCGAAATTTTATTCCGGGTAAATAGAGAAGCTGACATCTGACACGAGTTATCCAACTGTGTTGTCGACGCATTATAGGCACCTCCCATTGTGGAAGGGCACTTAAAGTAGTTCACGGTATTCAATTCACGATCCACGCTCTGAAAGGCAGTCGATGAGGGGACAGTACTGTCTTGAAGTACATTGTGAAATAATCAACACAGTAAAATAAGAAATACAGCTGCAAGGAAATTAGCTGTAAGTAGAATAAATAAATAACAGATGATAGGCTTGTGGGTATAAGATTGTTTAAGAAAACATTATTGGACTTCGTTCCTTCTGCGACAGCAAAAAGTGTTACTCCATTATTATCAAGCCTGTGTTGCAGTTTTCTCGCCGGCGACATTTGTGCCGGCTTATTTGGTACCTAAATAATATTGTATCAGTTTCCCATTTTCCGTATTTATAAACTGGTTTGGCTCGAAGTACAGTGAGCAAAACTTCACGTTGTTGTGCAGAGACATCTACTACAGAACGTCATGTCTTCTGCTGCGTACTAGCCCTTTATTGCTCCTTTATAGATAGTTAATCTTCACTAAATGAATGTAGGTTACAGGAAAATCGTGGATAAACTGTCCTATAACGTAACTTTTAATACCTCTTAGTCCACAGTGAACCTAAGAATGACAAATACTATGTCTTCTTTTTGTTACTACTTGTAACTTAATTACGATACTGTTCGCATTCACCGCATATCGTTATTCAACAGTGGCACTTGATGCGCTGCTGTCGTAGTGCATAACAAAAACAAGCTGCAGTCTGCGACAGTATTTAGCCACTACGGACCAAGGGGAGGACTGACGCTATGCCTCCCTACAGAGTACGAGGGTGAGCGGTTTATTAAGGTTGTGGCATGGCACAGGAAGGATACTCACAATACACTACAACCCCGAGCTAAGTATTCCACCAACAGAACATCCTTTTTGTCCCAGGAAATTGAATCGATTAGTTTGTGGCCGATTTCTGGATGCGAAACTTGTGGGGGTCCATGCTGACGTCATCCATAGTCTGTCCCTTAGTTTCGGGATTGTAGATGTGGAGCCATATACCAATCTGTCACTGATCTATCCTAAAAGTCCTTTGGGCCGAAACAGTTCTGAATGTTTCAACGCGTGCCTTACTCTGTTCATCAAAGGAACAGTTTCCTGCTTTGTCTGTTTTTCATATCCACTTTATTTTCGATAAAATAACTTCTTTGTTTGGGAGCCATTTTTAAGCAGCTGCTTACATATCGGAACAACACGATCGGAATGCAAAGTACAAAGCAACCACTGGTTATAGACACCATAATAAAAAGAGCACGCTCGATGTTTAACCCATTAAAACACAAATGTGTCGGTCACAGTCATGCAATTTCATGGGCGGTGCATGATTGGCCTGTTCTGCAATAAAGTAAAATAACAATTAAAATCAACTAAATACGGAGAGGAACTGAAGTCGCCAATAGTTGAAAACATCGTTATTGGATACGAGGGCTCGCAACCCATTTTATTACAAGAAATCTTCAATTATTGGCAACTTACCATTTTTACGTATACTTAAATGTGTAATTTTTATTTAGGTTTTTGTTACAAATCAGCCCAACCAAGCTCCACCCATAAAAACCATGATAGTGCAGTCACTGGTGTGGCCTTGAGTCGCAAGTCGAATAGGCAGTGGTTGTCTCACCCGTCCCACCACAACTTTTACTTTCGTAAACAACCACAGAAGGGCACCTCTACAAACCAGATCGCAGACAGCGTGAAGCGGAGATGTTTACAACCTTCCATATTACTTTCTGCAGCTGAAAAATGATTACATGAGAGACCTCGAGTGTCCATAATAGAATGACACTTTGTCAAAGCCTGTTCAGCATGTGAATTGATCGTATTGAAATCCGTCCTTGATATTTAGAAGCAATCGTAGATACGTTAAAACTGCTGTGAAGTGCAGTTTTGTCGATGTTTAGCATTGGACACGGGTCTCACCACACGCTTAAGGCCTGGGAAACTGGTGTACCGTGGCTAGGATTGTCGGACGCCACGTAATAGTCTGTATAGTCCGTCAGAATTGATCGCTATACGTCATGTGAAGTCGGTTTCCTTCCTTATCGTAGGTAAACTGAAGATTGAGAGTTATTAATAATAGTAACACATCTCTTACGATTTTTGCAACCCTAAAGGTGTACAAATACATAAAATTTATAGTCCTGTCCTCTCTGTTAAGTTCATTATAGATAGTAGATACCCATTATCAGATGGTAACATTAGTATGTTTGTTGATTAAGAAAGAAAGTTGTTTTCGATAGTTAACTTTTTACCCCAGTATTTTTGAGTTTTGCTTTGTATGAAGACGTACTTAGTTTGCTCCCCTACTTCCCTTCCTCAGTCTTTACTGACCAGCAGGTAACGTTCTGATGCATGCGAATACTTTCTATAATCAATTTTTTAGGAGTTTTCGACAATGGCTGGTAACACGAGAGAGAAAACATAGCAATTTGAAGGTACAACATACTGGAAGTTTCTAGAATCCAGAACATTGCATTTTTCAGCTGCAAGAAGAAAAGCGAAGGACGGCGAAAAGTATAGTTGAGATTCTACAATAAAACAATAAATGTTCTGAGTTTCCTGTGCTTAACACGTTCTGGCTTTCTTCAGGCAGATACTGAACTAATGTTTCTGTATATGGCGCGGTGCTGTTTTTGGAGATCAGGATTTTAATTTTCTCGGGAGAGGGTGGGGGACGAGGTAGTAACTGGATACGCCTGTATAACAGCAATTATTTCCCTTATTAGGCAAATGGACGAAAAGATTGTTTGGTGTGCTGTGAATGAAAAAAATTTTTTCCTGATTATGAAATTCCGGCCTAAGTGCACTGAAAAAATCATTTCGGCGTAAGATAGGTCACATGTATCCATTATCGATAGAAGCCTTAAGAATACAGATTAGACCTGCGTTACCCACAACTGACAGATATGAAGTTGGGTATTCGACTGTGACAGCAATAAAAACAAAGGAGATGAAACATCAATCATCTGAGAATGACTTACGGCCAACATCAAACCAAATAGAACAGATAAGATGGTTTTAAATAAACAGTACCGAGCATCTCACTGTCTCATCAATTCTTGGTTAATCGTGAGGACATAGTGCAGGCAACAAAGGACGAATAACCTTACTTACAAGGGAACATCCCCATCGCACCCCCCTCAGATTTAGTTATAAGTTGGCACAGTGGATAGGCCTTGAAAAACTGAACACAGATCAATCGAGAAAACAGGAAGCAGTTGTGTGGAACTATGAAAAAATAAGCAAAATATACAAACTGGGTCGTCCATGCCTAAGATACGCAATATTAAGGGCAATGTGAGCCGAGGAGCGCCGTGGTCCCGTGGTTAGCGTGAACAGCTGCGGAACGAGAGGTCTTTAGTTCGAATCTGCCCTCGACTGAAAATTTCGCTTTCTTTATTTTCGCATAGTTATGATCTGTTCGTTCGTTCATTGACGTCTCTGTTCACTGTAATAAGTTTAGTGTCTGTGTTTTGCGACAGCACCGCAAAACCGTGCGATTAGTTGACGAAAGGACGTGTCTCTCCAATGGGAACCGAAAACATTTGATCGCAAGGTCATAGGTCAACCGATTCCTCCACAGGAAAACACGTCTGATATATTCTATACGACAATGGTGGCGGCATGTGCGTCACATGACAGGAATATGTTGTCGACCCACCTAACTAGTACACTTGGCGAATGGGTAAAAAGATTCTTCTACCTTGCCCGATTTAGGTTTTCTTGTGGATGTAATAATCACTCCAAAAAAAGTGATGAAAACATAAGGGTTTGTCACATAAACTGAAAGTATATTTTGCTTATTTTTTCATAGTTCCACACAACTTCTTCCTGTTTTCTCGATCGATCTGTGTTCAGTTTTTCAAGGCCTATCCACTGTGCCAACTTATAACTAAATCTGAGGGGGGTGCGATGGGGAGGTTCCCTTGTTAGTAAATTCTGAAAATGACGAATTCAAAGGAGAAACATAATGCTACAGTATTTTGTCCTTGCTTGAAATGTTATGGTCCTGATTCGGTGCAATCTATTGTACTTACACCTTTCAGTGCGTTTCGTAATTTTTGCTATCAAACTGTGAAAATATCATGAGCGTTTTTGGGTCACAAGAGTCTCATTATTTGAGAAAAACGTCGATTTTCTGTCGCCTCTCTCAGCTTGGCGTCCCCAGTGGCTGCTTCTGTCGCTAGAGCCTCAAACTATCCCTGGAAATAGTACTCGTTTGTGCCCCAACAATCTCTCTCTCTGATGACGTTTTGAAGATATTTGTGAGGAGTTACAAGAACCGTTAAACAGAAGTAATTAACACAAAATTTTTAAGGGCCAACTTTAATACAAAATTGAGGGGGAAATTGGAAATGAGTCTTGAGTAGGAAAGTTAAGGAGTTGATACCGGGGGTGAAAGAGAAGTAAGGAGGTCGAAGTTAATTGCGAAATGCTGAAGCTCACAAATCTTGTATTTTAAACAACATTTGAAGAAGTCGGAAGAGGAAGAGGCAGTGGATGATAATTGGCTGATTAAGTATGTATGTCTTATATGTGGCGATCCAATGAGCGCGACGATATTTCCCACAATAGCAAGGATAGTGCCTCTGTCATATGCGTTCTTGAGAGTGAGTTTCCTGCGACTTCGGGTAGGTGCTTGGTGAGAGGGGGAGGGGGGAATGCATACAACGTTCCCACGTGCTCAGAATGTAATAGCAGACGGTTGATGGTGTTAGGATTGGTGTCAGAGTACTATAAACAGTGACTCGTTGTGCTCTACACATGTCAGGCTGCAGATGGCAAAACGGTATTGAACACCGAGACAATATTTCTCAAGAGCGAGAAGTTGGATGCCGAGTTAATGGAAAAAGCTTTCCCAATTTAAAAAAAATTAATGGGAAAATTACTACAAAAATTTATAAGAATCAGCCTATCTAACCTTTATGGTGATTTTGTTTTCAGCTCGTTTGTAAGGGCCGGTCGGAATATGTAAATGTGACGTTCGTAGTTAATGTCAGGTAAGAACATCAAAATCTTAATTGCGGAAGTCTGATGGAAAGCGCGTGTCATTCGCAGCAACTACAGTGAACATCGGCAGCGGATTTAATTTGAAACAAATTCCGCAATCCGCGCACGGAGAGCGAACGACATGATTTACAGATAAATCAGGTAACATGTAACTTTGTCATACTGCAGATATAAAGGAATGTCTACTGTTCGAAATCGTTCCCATTTGTTTCTTGCATGACACTGCGAAAGAATGCGCTACTGCTGCCTCTTGGGTGCAGAAAGTTCATTTCTTTTGGCGTCCTTTTTATGTACGTGGCCTAGAATTCTAGTTTGTAGTGACCAAACCATGGCGGACGGCGTTCAGATCATGGTTCTACGAATATCTTGATTTAGATTAAGCTTATCCGTTAAGGATCTTTTAGAATCCGTGACTGTTAACTGAATGTAAATACAAAAAGCTGCAACCAGTTTTCGAGCCGTTTTAGGTTCATCTTGAGAAGGTTTTCTGGAAGTTACATCACTATCTGTAGCATAATGCTAGGTGCTGGCTTGCGACATTATGGGCGGCTTTTTCTGTTAGTGTCCATCTGTCTGCTTCCATATTGATGGGCACTTGGTACATCACACACCTTTATCAAATGTGTATTCATTTACACTGACAGTTGTTTTTTTTCGATATTTCGGCAATACTTTTCAGTTTTGTTTTTTAAGAAATTTCTAATGCACGTTTGGAGCACAGCATTGTATGCTAATGAAATCTGGGCTGTGGGAACATCGGAACAGAAGAGACGCGAAGCATTTGAGATGTGGTGCTACAGACGAATGTTGAAAATTACGTGGACTGATACGGAATGAGGGGTTCTGCGCAGAATCAGATAGAAAAGGAATATATGGAAAACACTGACAAGAAAAAAGGACAGGATGATAGGACATCTGTTAAGACGTCAGGGAATAACTTCCTTGGTACTACAGGGAGTGTAGATGGTAAAAACAGTAGAGGAAGACAGAGATTGGAATACATCCAGCAAATGATTGAGGACGTAGCTTGCAAATGCTACTCTGAGATGATGAGGTTGGCGCAAGAGAGGAATACTTCGCGGGCCATACCGTGGTCTCTGACAGACGATAAAGAGCCTTCATGTTACATAGTTGTAAATAACGTAAGAGATGTGTTACTAATATTATTAGATTCATATTTAGAGTCTAAGGATTTGGGAGTACTGCCTGTGTCAAAGGCAAAACGAGGAGTCACGGGACGTCGGTTGCCCACTGAGGTGACCCAAGTCATGGGATACCTTCTAATATAGTGCCGGACCTGCTTTTGTCCGGCCTAATGCTCAACTCGACGTAGCGTGGACTCAACAAGTCGTTGGAGTTCCCTGCAGAAATATTGAGCCATGCTGCCTCTATAGCTGTCCATAATTGCGCAAGTGTTGCCGGTGTAGGATGTTGTTCACGAACTTACCTCTCGGTTATGTCCTGTAAGTGTTCGATGAAATTCATGTCGGGCGATCTGGGTGGCCAGATCATTCGCTCGAATTGTACAGAACGTTTTTCCAGCCAGTTCGCGAACAATTATGACGCGGTGATATGCGGCATTGTCATCCATACAAATTCCATCGTACTTTGGGAACATGAAGTCCATGAATGGCTGCAAATGGTCTCCAAGTAACCGGACATAACCATTTCCAGTCAGTAGTCGTTCATTAGGACCAGAGGACCCATTCCATTTCTTGTAAACGCGGCCTACAGCATTATGGAGCCATCACCAGCTTCCACAGTGCATTGTTGACATCTTGAATCCATGGCTTCGTGAGGTCTGCGCTATCAGCTCCTACCAACTGAAATCGGGACTCATCTGATCAGGTCACGGTTTTCCAGTGGTGTAGGGCCCAACCGATCAGGTCACGAGACCAGAAGGAGCGCAGCAAGCGATGTCGTGCTGTTAGCAAATGTGCTGGCGTCGGTTTTCTGATGCCATAGCCCATTAAAGCCTAATTTCGCTAAACTACCCAAACGGATACGTCCGTCGTACGTCCCACATTGATTTCCGCTGTTATTTCAAGTAGTGTTGTTTGTCTGTTAGCACTGACAACTCGACGCAAATACCGTTGTTCTCGGTCGTTAAGTGAAGGCAGTCGGCCACTGCGTTGCTCGTGGCGAGAGGTAATACCTGAAGTCTGGTATTCTCGTGACACTCTTAACAGTGAGGATCTCGGAATATTGATTTCCCTATTTCTGAAATGGAATGTTCCATGCGTCTAGCTCCAACTACCATCTCGCGTTCAAAGCTGTGCGGCCGTAATCACGTCTGACACCTTTTCACAAGAATCACTTGGGTACAAATGACAGCTCTGCTAATACACTGACCTCTTATACCTTATGTACGAGATACTACTGCCATGTGTATATGTGCATATCACTATCCCATGACTTTTTGTCACCTCAGTGTACAACACGCGATGTATGAATGAGCTAGAGGTGAATTCGTAGCGTTCTGGAATGCTGACTGAGAGGCAGATTGTATGAATGTATTGTCAATAATTGTAACTAGCTTGGTTGTGTATGGCATTTAAAGGGAATTTTTTTTGCATTTGTGTGTTCCTCATTTTCTGAACTTATTTGAAAGTTTTGTACAATAGAAATTGAATTATTGTAAAATACGGATTAAAAAAATTAGGTGTCATTCTACAAATCCGAAAAAGTTTCAGTATTTAACCCTCGTAGGTCCTATCGTATTTCGTCACTTTCAGCTCTGCCGGTGTTTGGTATATGTAAAAATATGCGAAGTTGCTTCATGCTTCCAAGTCCACATTAAACTGTGCGTTCCCTGTATGTAGCGGCTAAGCCATTTCATAGGTCGGAAGAAGACAAACACATACTACTTCAGTAGCACCTTTTGTAGGAATACACTGTGACAGTCGCGTCAACATTCGAGTTTTTAATAACTTTAGTCAAATAATTGTGTTACCGTGGTAGGATAGGGAATCGGATTGTCCTCATCTTGATAACTGTTTTCCTTTTGCACACAACAGGCTTGTAGAAGCTGTGTATGTAACGTTGTGTTAGTTTCTCGTATAATCACTTAGGGTTGAAGCGACCGAATGACCGACTTGATTTGATAAACGTTGTGTTTTCATCGTGATTTCTTCATCTCGGACATTTAGAAATATCTAGCCTCACCCAATTCCATAAATCATGCTGCATTCAAGAGGATACTTCACGGTGCTCCTTATATCAATGTCGGAGCTCCTCTATCGGCATATTCCCGATTTCTTCCTCCTGTCTAACAGCAAACCAGTATCGCTGTCACTGCACTCCCAGGTCGTCTCATCCCAGTTTTGTTTCTTTCTTGCTTCCATCTCCACTGTTTCTCTTTCATTGTGTCTACTGCAAACGTGTTCTTGTTCTTTGCTACTCCCCGGATCTATCAGATTTGATTGTTTCAGGAACTGCTACATGCCGTTCCGTTGATATATTTGTTCGCATCCGAAAGCAGTGGTGTATTCGTTACAACGGCCATCATCATCATTAGTCGTATAAAAATAATAATGTAATGAACTGATAACTACCACGAGTTTAAGCGCATCGTTTCCCTTGAAGTGTTAATAACGAATTAAAAAACTAATTTAATATTAGTAGTAAGCATAAGTAGTCCATTATCCATTTTGCTGTTGTAGTTGTAACCTCTAATTATGTGTGTTAAGATTTAAGATAGACTTTAAAAGCCATAATCATTCTGATGTGTCGACAGAAGTGCCGACACAGTGTTATTTTGAGGGGGCCGATAGGCACGCTATCTAACGCAGACGGGCGTGAAGTCTGGAACAGGATAACTATTGAATGGTAGCAAGAAAAGTACGTAGCTGGAATATACTTAACTTTATTCACTCCTTGTGATACATCTCTCTTGACTATACAAATGAGACTCGTAAGATACATGCACTGTTACAATTGGCGCCTTGCTAGGTCGTAGCCATGGACTTAGCAGAAGGCTATTCTAACTGACTCTCGGCAAATGAGAGGAAGGCTTTGTCCGTATTGTCGCTAGCAATGTCGTCGTACAACTGGGGCGAGTGCTCTGTCGTATATCGAGACCTGCCTTGTGGTGGCGCTAGGTCTGCGATCACACAGTGGCGACACGCGGGTCCGACATGTACTAAATGGACCGCGGCCGATTTAAGCTACCACCTAGCAAGTGTGGTGTCTGGCGGTGACACCACACATTCCATGTACAATAAATGTAAAAATAAATAGTTTTGATTTCTTCCCGGCCCTCGGTAGAAGGCGCACTTCAGCTGTTACTATCACTGGACTGTGTCATTAAGCGTAAACCACATCACTAACTACACGCTGTTGCTCTAGAATATGCCGATCGTGGGTCCAGAAAACGGTGCACGAATTACACTGATAAGATACAGAACTTAACCAAGAATCGGCTGGATTGTTACCTGAACGTTGATATACCGATATGCTGTACTTAGTGTGTGTAACTCGTTCAACTGAACTAGTCGATTGCTTGGCATGCAAAACAGAGTCTGAAAGTGACACGTAAATTATCTCCTGAAATCTTCCGTAAAATCAATTTTCTTGATCTTTGGTGCCAACCAGAGTAATAAGGGATCCAGAGAATGCACTCTCAACACACACACACACACACACACACACACACACACACACACACACACACACACACACACATCTTCGTTTCATCGAAATATCTTCTCTCTGCCAGAGGTAGTTGCAGGGGGTAGAGAAAAACGTGGAAACATTACCACGTTTCCAGTCATCTCGTGATAGAGAAATATAGGTCTTATATTGTTTTCAACGGAGTCTTATACTATTCTACCTGCAAAATAGTGGCAAGCTCAGGTAACTATGATGAAGGAGGAAAGAGATCACGCACCCTTGTCTCCAATGTAGACCACAAAGGCTCAATAATATTGAGATCTAGTGACGATGGTAGTGAGAGGAGATGCGACCATGTTAACAATGGCGTCTGTCGTCTTGGAATACAGCATCACCATTTGGGAACAAAAAAATTTTGCCATTGGATGGACCTGATCAGCCAGAACTGTCACATAACCATAACAGCAATGCGACCTCGCAAGGTAACCGTGAAACCCATGGAATACCACGACATGGCTGCCCAGATCGTCACCGAACCCCCGCCATATTTCTCACGTGTCAGCAAGTACACTCTGTTGTAGGCTTGGGACGGCGTACGCTGGACATAAACTCAACCGAAAGTTGGAAACAGTCATCCGACCAATTGACTTTCTTCCGTTGGTCCATAGTCTAGGTTTCATGGCTTCGGTACCACGTTTTCCTGTTACGTGCATTTGCATCACTGATGTATGGTTTTGGAATTCCAGCTCGCCGTGTAATTCCCAGCTTATGGAACACGCTTCTTGTTGTTTTGGTGTTGAAGGGTGACGGGGTTCGCAAGTGCGACATTCAGTTCTGCAGTGACTTTTGCAGCTGTCTTCCTCTTTTTTTCGGCACAATCCTTTTCAATGACAGTTTGTCACGATCATTCAACACACACTTTCATCCGCGCTGTGACATACCTGATGTTTTTCCGCTTTCCCTGTATGTTGTGTAAATCTTCAATATGGTGCTTCTTGAAACACCAAACAGTTCGCGGCTACCGTGGTTACGAAGCACCCACCATACGAATACAAGCAATTTGCCCACGTTTGAATTCATTTAGCTCCGACGTAATGCACTCACAGCTACACAAAATACTATTCTGACTACAACGGACACAATGTATGGAGGACACTGCACAGGTGGTTCGCGGTCAAATACAGCAGTGCAACATCAGGCCTGACTAGCGTCTGCATTTATGTTCAAACATGCATTTCTCGAGATATTTCTATATTTTTGTCCAACTCGTGTGCGCTGTGTCCGTTACACAAGATCTGTGACAGAAAGAAAGTATGAATGTGACAGCTTCGGCAGAAGCAATAAAACCTAAAACGAAAGTAAAAAAAGTTCACAACACGAGGCGTGCTTAGGTTCCCGCGTTTATTGCCGCTCTGCTACGCAGTGTGGCATAGAAGTCGAGGCAGTTTCAGACGGCAAACGTAGAAAAGATAAGAACAGTGGCTGTAAATTTGCAATAATCTGAAAACGAATGATTGCAGTGTTTACAAGGAAACGAAATAACACTTTGATAAGAGAATACAGTATGTAAGTTAAAAACGATAGAGATACATTACGGATCCTAAGGAAAGTTCGGGCACCTAAATGCAGTGAACAGAATTGTAGCTTTTCAAAAAGGGTCCTGAAAGATATGTGCGATACTTTACGAAAGGGTAGCATTGAAGAAAGGAAACTATACAGGGTACAGATTACACTATTTCAAATGAAAACTGGGTTATTGGGAAATTTGTATTTGTGGGGAGCGCACTGCACATAGCTTTTGAACTGTTACGATCCACCGTATCAGGCCGCTGTCGATTGAAAGCCTTTGGGATAACATTCAGAATTAGGTACAACTCTCCGTTCAGCATCCTTTTTATTAAAACGTCGTTCCTTCGATCAGCAGTTAATATTATCGCACTGTTCAGATTCTCACGGCTGCTAAAATGAACTATTAGTCACAGTTTTAGCTCGATTTTTGCGTGTTTTCAGTTGCCAAGCTGTGACGTTGATACTTGACAATTCTTCCCTTGCCTCAAGCGAAAAGTCAGGCACTTAGAACTAGAATTATCATTCTGCGGATTACGTCTATGGTCGACATTGCACGTCAAATTTTCCTGTAGGCCGATAGTCCTTTCGAGTGTATAGCATATATTTGCCGTAGGATGCTTGGCAAGCACCGTGATGAAATGTAAATATATTCAAATACTCTGTCGTGACGTTGATGTGGGTACGCTAATCATGCTCCTGTATCTATATTGTCAGTAACGTCTTGTATGATGTCATACGGTGTTGTGCTAGGTGCTTTCTGCGTCGACGAATGTCTGTGATTTTTTTTTAAATTAAGATATTTTCTAACGGGTGCTTTGAACATCACTCATTTAACCATCTTCAGCAAGTATATCCATTGTATAGGACAAAGTAAATTCTAATTTTGTTTAGAAACTCCTTTTCGTTTGTGCTCAACTATCATTCACATGCAGGCATTTGTATAGTTTGATGTCTCAGTTCTGTTGGACACGAACACCAAAGGGGACATTCTAAACGCATTCTCATACCTATGACAGGCGGAATTCGTACTGGCTACACGTGCCTGAATAGCCGAATGTGTTAACGTGCTGCTTCCGGGCCCAGGGAGACGAGCCCGAAAACTGGGCCGGCATACAAGTCCCCTCAGACAGTTGTAACGCAAACATTTAGAACACATCCCACACTTGCTCATAGGATTACCTCGTGGGCGCAGACATGTGGGATACATTGATTCCATCTTGTGGTTAAGAGGCTGATGACCATGCGAGTTTAATCCCTTCAACTCGTAATCAACAGCAGCGAATTGGTTACATCCTCTTTACAAGGCATTAATAAGAGACTGTTTTGATAAGTCCGGTTAAAAAAGCAAGGAAAAAATGCTCGACATTGCTTTCTTTGATGGATAGAGACTTGGTCCAGCGATCCTCCAGCGGGACGGCAACTAAAACTTTCTCATTTGATGAAAATTTCTTCCCAGCAAGCCAAAGGATCATGTTAGGGAACAGGAAGAAGTCACTTGGGGCCAAGTAGGGTGAATAGGGTAGTTGAGGAACAAATTCAAAGCCCAATTCATCCACTTTCGCCGTTGTTACCGCTGATGTTTGGCTTGGCGCATTTCCTGATGAAAGAGCACATTATTGCGTGCCAACCTTGATCGTAAGATAGATTTAAGCTGACGCAGGTTTCAGACAATCCAATAGTGACGCATGATAGGGTCCAGTTATGGTTCTGCCTTTTTCCAAATAATCAGTGAGGATTATTTCTTGGGAATAAAAACAAGGAGAGGGGGGGGGGGCGGGCATCGCCTTACCAGCAGACAAAATGGTCTTGGATCCAGGTTTCATCAAGTCACAAATCGACGCTAAAGTCTTGTGGATTGCTATTAAACATCAACAGACATTTTGTTGAAATGTGCCGGATTCGCTTTTGGTTGACTGTGAGCAATCGCGGCAACCACCGCTACACAGCTTCTTCAGGATATTACTCACTCGCTCAGCTGAGATGCCTACAAGTCTCACGAATTTTTATTCGGCGGTCATGCGTTGCCATATCATGGATTTTGTCAATGATTTCATGTGTGGTGACCGGAGTTGGAGGGCCGGAGCGCGCTTCGTTTTTTCGGTGCTTGTTCGACAACGTTTAAACTCTTTACTCAAAAAATAAATAGTCTTTAGTGATTGTGCGGAGTCCGCGTAAACATCATTCTGGTCTACTTCTACCCTACCCCAAATTAGTTCGGGTTTGCTTATTAGTTTCTCACATAGATATTTCATTTCGTCTATATCTGATCCTTCTTCTTCTACAATCGTTTTCGTATTACTGAAACACTAAATAGTGCAAACGATACGTTAATTTCAAGGAAGATATTTCGGAACATTTTGAAATTAAAACAGGAATGAGAAAAGATAATGGACTCCTTATCACCTTTTTCTTTGAAAAACAAAACCAGATGTGGCGAAAACTAAAAACGGTGCTCAGAATCGACGAACCAGTCAAATTAGAAAGAACCAATATTAGGAGAGACTGCTTAGCATTTGCAACCGACCTGGCAGTTTCCTGTCACAACATTCGAACAACACAAAACTAAATTCTGAAAGGAACCGCAAAAAAGTAAGTCTCTAACATCTTTTGTCAAGAAAAACGCGAGTCTAACAACAATCTGGCACCCTAAATCTAAAAACCAAGGACAGGAAAAATCGAGAGTTTCTCAGTTCACGTAATTAGGCAAAACTATTCGGAAAGTAGTCCGTAGAAGAATAGTTATGAAATCCACGGCCTTGAAACTTCTACAAGAGATGCCTGAGCAAAAATAAGTGCAACACCAAACGCACAACACAGTCATGAAATCACAGTATCTTTTTGGGAGCTGAAATACTCATTTAAACAAAGAGAGAGACACTGAAGAAACCCAAAAGAGGATCCGTGGTATTTTAGGAGGAAAGTTTACCGAAGAAAGGAGCTTATAGACCAAGAACAGAAAAGAAAATTGGAAAGTACACCAAAGTTTATTCGGATATGAACAAACGTAGCCTGAAATTCTGTGCGCATATTAAAAGAATGGTACCAAACAGATTAACTAGACAGGTTGTGGAATTGCACGAAAGTGGTAGTGAAGCTAAAATTGAAACAATAGAATGGATCGGCGGAATAGAAGACGTGAAGGAAGCTGCGGTAAGTATATGTAGATGGTAATGGAAAGAGATAGGCAACGAGGCGAACAGGAAGGACACTTTTATTCAAAGACAGTAATTACGTTGAAGACACCGCGATTCTTAATGGTTGCTTGGACATGACAAAAGGCGGAACATGGTTCTTAATAGGGTGTGTTATCACCACGGAAGACAATGCATGCTCTGCAATGTGCTTCCATTCTTCTTACGATAGTGCGCAGTGCGTTCAATTCCTCCATCAGCGCGAGTAAGTGCAGCAGAATGGTCGTTGATGCATATGGACGTGCTGTAATATGTTTGCAACGTATCCAACATGTGGTCGATGGAATTTAAGTCGGGGAATGAGAAGGCCAGTCCATTCGCTGAGTGTCCTCTCATTATAAGAGCTGCTCCACCTGCCCTGTTCGCATATTGTCATCTGTACAAAGTAAATCAGAATCGAATGCACCCCTGAAAAGACGCACATGGGGAAGCAACATAGTGTCACAGTAACGGTGACCGGTGAATGTGCAGAGTTCAAAGATGTGCAGGCCCATGCAGCATTATACCTCTCCACACTCTAATATTTCGGTCCACCAAAACGATGATGTTATGACGATAAGTGGAAACACGTAATGCATCCACGAACGCTCAACTATAACTCCTAACCAGCGTTGTGACCACCATGGAAGTCTGTTGCAAAGCGTGCATTGCCGTCTGTGCTCATCTCGCGCGCTATTAAGAACCGTTTCCTGTCTTTTGTAACCTCCCTGGGACCATCATAAATCGCGGTTACTGCAGTGTAATTATTATCTTTGAATAAAATTTTGATTTCGTTTGTCTCATTGCCTATTTCTTTCAGTTACCGTATGTACCTACACTTTAGCAGTTCTTTATGTGTGTGGTTTCATCGACCTTAGCAGTGACACAGCACGCGAAAGCTACTTTCGTCTTTAAGTTTCATACACAAGTGTATATAATAGCGACAAATATTGTTGCGCCTGGAACCTGCAACTGCTCTAGAGCGTGGTCAGTAATATCCTCAGTAGATTGCCTGTTTCTGAAACCGTATTCAGCTTAATTGAAACTTTCTCTTCGGTGAACATGAAGCCTCTTATTCAGCACTTCGTCAGAAATTTTGCCGAAAACTTGTAGTAGTCAGATGGGGTATAAGATTTTGTCTGGATGGCACCCTTATTGTCTCCCTTTTGCACGATTATGACCTCCGCTGACTTCAAAGTGTTTGGAAATTACCGTTGGGCAAGGAACTCATCGAACAGCCCATATACAGAGGGAACAGTGACTGGCTAATACTTAAATACGCTGATGGTCTGCAGTACCGCTTTATCATCAACTGTTCGCTGGAACGTCAGCGTCCTCTGATAGCTGGTGTCTACTTACCTGACCTCTTTGAAAAGTGCTCTCAGTAATTAACGAGATTCTGTAATCGCATAATTAAGAAATGATTCTTGTGATATTGCTCTTTTCTTCCTTAGGCTGTTAGTGTGGGTATCGTATTATCAGCGGTACAGTATTTTTCATTTGTTTTGTTTAACTGATAAAAACAGGTCAAATCCTGATTAATTGAAATCAACTTTTATTCATAGTATAAAGCTTAAGTCATATGCATTTCGTTGTGTGTTTGTTATTCCAGTTTGTATCAAATACATCAAGCGTGAACACTAGCTTCTCTAGGACGTGGAGAATTCTAATATATTCACGGCATGGTGATGTGTTTCTATACTTAAATTATGGTGTTTGGTAATGAGCCTGTGTGGGCGTCTAAGTCTCTTACACTGAATAAACTAGATCAGAATAACAACTCTTTCGTAGTGCTCATATGTTGACTTTCAATAATACTCGTAGGAATAAAACTTTTTATTTATGTTTGTCCTCCATTCATCATTCAGCTAGCTTCTAATTCCATACATCTGCTTCCCTCCCTCCTGCCTCCACCCCCCCCCCCCCCACCCGTCCCCCCCCCCCCCCCCTCACACACACACACACGGCATGTGTACTCTAGAATCTTGAATTATAGTGAAAAATAAGGTGCAACTTTGTATTCTTTCCGCAGTGGCAAATGTATTTTTAGAGTTCGCACAAAATAACTTGGCCGTTGGGCAGGAACGCGTTACCTAAACATTGTGTGATGAACAGGTTGTCAGGTGACGGATACGTGGTTTCCATTTATATATTTTGTACTGTCAGTGTCGTCGTAAGTGGCGTTGTCCCCAACGGTTCATTTTAATCCTTTTTCGGTTTATGAGGCTTCCTTCTAGCCGCACATGGTCAAAGTTGGTTCGCTTTGGTTGATCCTTTTTTTTTATGGAACTACTTCTTTTTCGTTAATGTAGTGAGAAACTACTGACTTTGAACGTCTGTACTTGTTGATTTATTTTTTATTCTGACGTAACCTGTTAAAACGATCGTTTGCAAACTCGCTAGCTGCAACTTACAACTAATACGAAGTACACTTTTTTACGCAAACTTCAGCTGTCGAACTGCACCTCGCCCTCGCCCACCGCGCGTTGGCCGTTCACAGTAGAGTCCCGTCCCGTCCGCCCCCCCCCCCCCCCCCCCAACTACGAGTGTTGTCACCCATACCCGCTGTCTGTGCTAGGTACTGGCGAAGTTATTTTGCGCGCACTTTGTATTACCACAGCATCAGTTGCTAACAGTGTCTAAACACTCCAGTCGAGTGATAGCTCTCACAGCAGCAGTAGCAGCAGCCGCAGCTCATCAGCGTACTGTGAGTTGACACAGCTTCTCATAAAATGCAACTTGATTTACCTGTTGTTTAGCTTCAGCTCTTATATTTCATGCGTGTTCGTCTATTAATCAGGAACGCTTTATTGACTGTGTAGTGCATAGAACCACTGTCAGCATCGCGCCAAGCATTTGTTTTGTGTTTCAAGAGCCACTTGTTGTTGTTAGAGCCCCCAGTCGGCTGATAGCTCTCATTGCTGCAGTAGCAGCAGCTCCTCATCAGAGTACTGTCAGTTGACACAGCTTCTCATAAAAAGCGACTTACGTTACATTTAGTCAGTATTCTTTAGCTTTAACTTCTGTATCTCATGTGTGTGTATATGTAGTATGGATAGGAACTATGGATAGGAACTATGATTGCAGTGTTCAGATGGGAACCGAATTTGTGACCCTTCGCTCACAACTCCAAGAGGTGTTGGCTTCAGTCACGCAGCTCTAGGCAGTTGCCAATGGGCATCACTGTGGATAGCCGGGCGGGGCGATCCGAGGGATGTCCAGCACGACTCACGTGTCCCTTGATCGGACCACTAATGTGGCCGCCTAGCGTCCTGCCCGCACTGACTTTGATACCTCACCCATCGTCGAGTAGGTCATTCCAAGCTATGGCCGGTAGCGAAAGACTTCTGTTTGTCCGACGAACTGGTATCGGGCGCTATATGTGGCTGACGTAATCCCTGAGCCAGATGAAGTCGCTCGCCCTGTTCCAGAGGAACCCTGTCGGCCTGCAATGTTTGGGTATTAACAAATTTCCAGACAAGGAATTGGTGCTTTCAGATGCCATGAAGAGTACAGGTTGGAGCTAACTGCATGTGATGGCTCATGTTGGTTCTAACGATGTGTGTCGCTTTAGACTGAAAGAGATTGGTTTTGGGGGGCTAGTTGAGGTAATAAAGATGGCCAGTCTTGGTTGTGAGATGGAGACGGAGCTCAACATCTGTAGCATCGTCGATAGGACCCACTGTGGTCCTTTGGTACGGAACCTAGTTGAGGGTCTGAATCAGAGGCTCCGACTGTTGTGCGACCGTGTAGGTTGCAGATTCTTCTACTTGCGCCTTAGGGTGGTGAGTTTCCAGGTTCCGCTAAATACACTATGTGATCAAAAGTATCTGGACACATGGTTGAAAATGACTTAAAAGTTCGTGGCGCCCTCCGTCAGTAATATTGGCATTCAGTGTGGTGGGCCCACGCTTAACCTTGATCACAGCTTCCACTCTCTGAGGCATACATCTCATCGGAAACAGTGGACCTAGGAATGTGTAGGAGTGTGAAAATCTCGCGTACAGACGTATGACATAAGTGACACCTAGTCACCTGACCACGTTCGGAGTTCGTGAGTTCCGCGGAGCTTCTCTCTCGCGATGTCTAATGACTACTGAGGTTGCTGATATGAAGTACCTGGCAGTAGGTGGCAGCACAATGCACCTAATATGAAAAACTTACGTTTTTGGAGGTGTCTGGATACTTTTGATTACATAGTGTAGGTGAAGAGTCCTCTAGACTCAGTAAGCGACTACACGGGTAGTGGGGACTGTGTGGAGAGGACTGGGCTTTTATTTTTTTTTTTTTTTTTTTTTTTTTTTTTTTTTTTTTTTTTTTTTTTTAAGAGGGGCTAGGGAAAGTGCAAGACGAACACAGGAAGAGCGTAGACATAGGAACAATCAGTACTGTTGTTGTAAACTGTCGAGCCAGAGCTCCAAGCGCTAAAGGAAAGCACTGAATCTCAAGTCGTTATTGTGTACGGAAAACTGGCTAAAAAGCTAAAAATAAGTTCAGCCGAAATTTTTACGAAGGACGTAACCATGTTCAGAAAGGATAGATTTAGTACAGTTGGTGGTAGTGTGTTTATTGCTGCCAGAAATAGCTTATCTTGTTGTGAAATTCCCGCGCTGGATTAGCCGAGCGGTCTAAGGCGCTGCAGTCATGGACTGTGCGGCTGATCCCGGCGGGGGTTCGCGTTCTCCCTCGGGCATGGGTGTGTGTGTTTGTCCTTACGATAATTTATGTTAAGTAGTGTGTAAGCTTAGGGACTGATGACCTTAGCAGTTAAGTCCTATAAGATTTCACACACATTTTTCTGTAGTGAAATTGAAGTAAATAGTTCTTGTGAGTTGGTATGGGTAGAGGATGTACTGTGCAATCGGAATAAATTAATAATAATTGGTTCCTTTTGCCGATCCTCCTTCCCCCGTCTCAGATGATACGGTTGTTGAACAGTTTAAAGTATCAAATAGGTACCCCACTCACATGCTTATAGTTGGTGGCGATTTCAATCTACTCTCGAAACGTTGGCGAAAATACATGTTTAACGTCGGTGGTATGCATTAAACGGCGTCCGAAACGTACTGGATCCCTTCTGAGAAAATTATTTCGAACGACTAAGTGAGGTGTTCACTCGAAGAGTGAATGGTTGCGAAAACTCTCTTGATCACTTAGCAACAGATAATCCTGACCAGATAGGGAGCACCATGACAGATACAGGGATTAGTGACCACGAAGTTGTAGATTGACTGAATACCGTAACATCCATACCCATCAAAAATAAATGCAGCATACATCTATTTAAAAAAGCAGATAAAAATTCGCTTGACAACTTTGCAAGAGAATTTCCATTCCTTTCAATCTGACTGTGTAAGCGTAGACCAGATGTGGTTGAAATTCAAGGAAATAGTATCTACGGCAGTTGAGAGATATATACCAAATAAATTAATAAGAGATGCCACTGATCCCTTAAAGTACACCAAACAAGTCAGAATACTATCGCAGAAGCAACGAAAAAAGCATGCCAAATTTTAAAAAAAACACAAAATCCCCAAGATTGACGAAGTTTTACAGAAACTCTAAATTAAACGCAAATTTCAGTGCGAGATGATTTTAAGTTTCCACAACGAAAATCTGCCTCGAAATGTGGCAAAAACCTGAAGACATTCTGAAATGTGGCAAAAACCTGAAGACATTCTGATCGTATGTAATTCATACAAGTTGCAAGACGCAGTCAATACTTTCACTGCACGAAAACAGTGGTGGTGGTGATGATGTTGATGACAGTGCCACTTAAGGCAGAGTTACTAAAAACGGTTTTCCGAAAATCTCTCACAAAAGATGTCCAAGTAAATATTCCAGAATTCGAATCATGAACAACTGCCAAAACGAGTTACTTAGAAGTAGATAACCTCGGTGTAGCTAAGTAGCTTAAAATACTTATAGAAATGCAAGGCTTGACGGTTCACATTGTATACCAGTGGGATTCATGTCTGAGTACGCTGATACAGTAGCTCCATACTTAGCAATTATTTGCAACCGCTCGCTTGTAGAAAGAACCGTACCCAAAGACTGGAAAGTTGCAGAAGTCACACTAGTACCATAGAAAGGAAATAGAAATAATCCGCTGAATTACAGACCCATATAACGTCGATTTGCAGTAGTACTTTCGAACATATACTGTGTTCAAACATTGTGTCACTTCGAAGAAAACGAATTATTGGACAAACAGCCAACACGGGTTCAGAAAATGTCCTTGTGAAACACAATTAGCTCTTTATTCTCATTAACTAATGAGTGCCACATGGGACGTCAAATTGATCCATATTTTTAGATTTTCAGAAGGCTTTTGACACCATTCCTCACAAGCGACTTCTAATCAATTTGCGTGCCTGTAGAGTTGTGTAACTAGATTCAGGATTTCCTGTCAGAAAGGACACAGTTCGTAATAATTGATGGGAAGTCATCGAGTAAAACAGAAACAATATCTGGCATTCCCCAATAAAGTGTTATAAGTCCTCTATTGTTCCTGATCTACATAAACGATTTGAGAGACAGTGTTAGCAGCCCTCTTAGATTTTTTTGCAGATGATGCTGTCATTTACCGTCATGGAAAGTCATCAGATGATCAAAATTGCTGCAAAATGATTTAGACGAGCTATCTGTATAGTACAGAAAGTGGCAGTTGCCTCTAAATCATGATAGATGTGATGTCACCCACACGAACACTATAAAGAATCCGCTAAATTTCACATGCAAATGTGAAATGCTGGCAAATAACTGATGTAACCGCCAGAACGTTAATTGCAAGCATGTAAAGGTGCCGGTTGTCAGCTTGTGGGCTAGAGTTCCACGTCTGTTTCTCTTGGTCGGTCAGTAAAAGCACGATTAGGGGTGTTTGTGGTTGAAGCTGGAGTTGTCGCCCGATCTCCCATATGTGCTCGATTGGAGACAAATTTTGTGCTCGAGGCAACATATTGACACTCCGTAGAACATGTTGGGTTACAACAGCGGTTGCTTTCCTGTTGGAAAAAACTCTATAATGATTTTCCTGAATGGCAGTGCAGCAGTCGAATCACGAGACTGACTCACAGATTGGCAGTCAGAGTGCGTGCGATAATGACAAGAGGGCTCTCGCTGTCATACGAAATCGCAACCAGACCATAACTCCAGGTGTAGGTCGAGTGCGTAGCACGCCGACAGACTGGTTGCAGATACTCAACTGGCCTCTTGTTAACCGACACACGGGTATCAGTATCACCGAGGCAGAACTGGGTTTCATCAGAAAACACAACAGACCTTGACCCTACCCTCCAGTGAGCTCTCACTTCACACCACTGAAGTCGCAAAAGGCGGTGGCTTGGGGTCAGTGGAATGCACGCTGCAATGTGTTCGGCACGGAGCTGTCCTTGAAGTAACCGATCTGTAACAGGTCGTTACGTCAATGTGGTGCCAACTGCTGCTCAGATCGCTGCTGCAGATGCAGTACGATGCGCCAGAGGCATACGCCGAACACGACGGTATTCCCTCTCGGTAGGGAGACTTGGCCGTTCGGAGCCCGGTGTTCTTGAGACCGTACATTCTCGTGGTCACCGTTGAAAGAAATCATGTACAGTGGCTACATTCCTGCCAAGTCTTTCTGCAGTATCGAGAAGGAACATCCAACTTCTCATAGCCGTATTTCACGACCTCGTACAAAGTCAGTGCGGTGTTAATAGCGTCTTTGTCGTTCTAAAGGCGTTCTTGACTAACATCAACTCACCACGTCCAGTCTCAAAGGGTTCTAACGCTCACGACAGTTACAACGTATATTTAAAGCAAACCTGATTCGCATCCTCATAGTGGCTCTACTAGCGACAGTCTTCTGCCACTGGCGTGAAATTTGAATACGAGGGTGGTCTGAAAAGTTCTCGGAACGAAATAGAAAAAATGTACTTACATCACTGAAACTTTTTTTATTTTTCAGTGTAGTCTCCTTGTAGGTTAATGCACTCGGTCCACGATGTTCCATTGCCTTGATCCCATTATGAAAATCGCTTTCCTCCAGGCCTGCAAAATAATTGTCAGCTCCGGCTATCAATTCTTCGTTTGAAGTGAATCTTCGCCCACCAAGAAAAATTTTCAATTTTGGGAAGAGATGGAAGTTTGACGGAGCCATATCAGAGGAATAAGGTGGGCGTGGCAACAATTCATATCTTAGTTCGTGTAATTTTGCCATGGCGACGGCACATGTGCGCAGGCGCGCATTGTCTTGATGGAAGATGGCTTTCTTCCTTGCTAAACCTGGCCTTTTTTCGCGTATCTTTTGTTGCAATTTGTCCAGGAGGTTAGCATAGTATTCTCGACTAATTGTTTGCCCAGTGGAGAGATAATCTACGAACAGAATCCCCTTCGCATCCCAGAACACAGATGTCACGACCTTTCTGGCCGAAGGAATTGTCTTTGCTTTCTTTGGTGGTGGAGAATCAGCATGTTTCCACGGCTTTGAGTGTTATTTTGTCACTGGTGTATAGTAGTGCACCAGAGTTTCATCTGTGGTCACAAACCAGCGCAAAAAACTTTGTTCGTTTCCCCTAAAACGGGCCAAACGTTGTTCCAATATGTCCATTCTCATGCTTTTTTGATCCAGCGTCAATAGTCGCGGCACCATCTTGCAGATAATTTTTTCATTTCTAATTCGTCAGTTAAAATGTGATATACGCTTTTAGATGACATCTGGCAAGCGTGAGTAATTTCACGCACGTTCAATCGGCGATCCTCCATGACCCTTTTGTGCACTTTTGCAATGATTTCTGGAGTGGTGACACATCTTGGTCGACCACTGCGTGGATCATCATCGAAGCTCTCCCGACCAAATTTAAATTCATCTATTCACTTGGCAACAGTTGAATACGAAGGAGCAGAGTCCCCCAGTGTATTCTGGAAATCGGTATAAATGTCCTTTGCTTTCATTCCTTTCTTTACGAAGTACTTAATCATTGCTCGAATCTCGAATTTTTCCATCTTTGCAAATCACTACGCGGGAACAACAACAACAACGGAGCCACGTCACCTCCACAGCTCTCTTCCAAGAGCACTGACGTGCCACATGTTAGCAGGTAACAGTCCAGTGAATACCACGTGAACAACTCGTTGCGCTAGCGCTGATCTCTCGTGGTGATTCCGAGAACTTTTAAAATCACCCTTGTAACTATTATCTTTGAGATGTAGAAACACTCCTACCAACTTTTCGTTCATGTCGCACTACTTCTCCTTGGTGTTGCCTTTTTTTCGTCAGCACATTTCATCATGGATTTGGATGCTTACAATTTCTGTACAAAATACCTAAGGCAGAAACGAAGAATTACCCTAGCATTTGTGTAAATAATCCCCGAGACTTTTGTAAAATCCTCCTGGCTAGCTTGTGTAGCAGACTCGCCAGGCGTGTGGATTCGATCCGTGTCTGACTCATCTCCCTGCGTGGAAAGCTGACGCTCGGAGAGTGCTTTACGCCGTAGGGACAGGTCATCCAGTTCCTCATGCTGCTGAGATATAAGTACAAACTTCCACTGAAACCTTGAACGCAGCCGTAAATTCAGTTTTTTTTGCGTCAGATAATACTTTTGCATCTTTATTATTATTATTATTATTATTATTATTATTCGCGTTGCCTAGTTTCCGATTTTTGTTGTTCTAGTGATAGAGACATTAATGCGATCAAGGCTTTCAAAATCGTAAAATGTGAAGTTTGCTCCGTTAGCTCTCATTAATACAGAAATAATGATATTCATAAACTATTAGATATGCCTATATTATCTGAAATTCTGTAAACTGCACCAACGCAGATTACTGGAATGAGCTGAAACCAGACTCACAGTGTCTAATAATTTCCTGGCACAAATATTTTCATACCGTTACCAGTTTGCAGTCCAAATAGGCACGGTGCAAAATGCAGTTTGTTTCGTTTATGCGGACAGTTAGCGCCAGAGAATAAACTCATGTTGGAGGGACTCTACAGTGAGAAAAGATTTCTACTCGATCATCCTTCTTAATGCCTGGCAGGCGTAAGAAAGCGACCTTGGATGCTGGCGCGACAAGTGGCCAGAACCTGTTAGCTTCTGAAAGCAGCCGTGCCCGTTATTTCTTATGAAGCCTAGCATGGGCATGGCGTAACGGAGTTTTATATTTTTGTCAAAACTTTTGTACATAATTTGCCGCTGAGTTAAGATTTCCGTACGTTGTGATATGAGTATCATAGAGACACCATTGATGACACAGCATCTTACTAGTGCTTATTGATTAAATTGTACGCACGCTACTGCAGGTCGTAATGTTTTAGCATTCATTTCACTGAAGCCGCCATGATGTTATTAGTTTAACATTTCTGTAACTTTAACTGAATTGCCTGTCAGTGCTTAACAGAACACGACGACATAAAAAGTTAAACATTCTGTCGATGTTCTGCAGCTATTACGCGGTTAGCATTTATATTTTTTAAATTACTTATAACCCATGTAAAAATTTGTCACCGAACTACCTTTAATTGTTGTTTATCATCGGAAATACGAATCATTTAGATACCTCAGTTTCCACTTGTAAATCACCTATGTTCAGTCAAAGTTCTTTGTTTTTTCACGAGTGAGGATCTGCATTTTATATTTTCTCATAGTTCCAAACACAATAATCTCGGCGGTACAGGGTTTTATCGTCACAGAAACAAAAAAGAAATTCAGTCGTGTATGGCGGCGATATAAAAATGTAGTGCACACGAAACAGTTACTACAGTGCCTTTAGTGTAGTGTGTGTAAAAGTATGGCCAAACTTAAGATGCAGATATTTTCCATGAAAAAAGTACACATTACGCAGAAATAATACCGTATTGTAATGCCAACTTTTATACGTAAAGAATATGCAGTTGATTTCGTAAAATCTCGTGAACTCCTTTGGGTATCAACTTGGACAGTATTTACGGTATTAGAGATGATGCGGTGCAAACGCAACGAATGACTAGCAAGGCAGTTTTTTTTATTATTATTTACGAAATTTGGTAGCACCTGATGACAGGAAGAGGAAAATTATGATTCTGGGAAGGAATAATAATAATAATAATAATAATAATAGGTTTTAACGTCCCGTCGACGAGGTCATTAGCGAGAACACATTCAGATTGGACGACATTGAAATGGAAAACGGACACCAACTGCTTTCATCTAAATGATTTAACGAAGAAAGAAAGAAAGGAAAAAACCTAAAATATGAACGACTGAGCGGGGCTTTGAATTCTACTGCTCCCGCGTGCGAATGCAGTTACTTAATCTCCGCGGCACCTCAGTCAGCATTCGCCTAAATTACAGACAGATACAACTGAGATGAACAAAACTGTCAATAACGTGTTCTTTAAGATGTCGGAAATAAAACCGCAGCCAATTAAGTCGGATCAACTTTCCCACGGCGAGAAGGTATACGTTTTCTGCGTAAGTTCTTGTAAGCCGAGTACCTGACTGTTACGAGTACTCAGTGCCACTGTTAGAATGGTTGGTTACAGTGACGTATTGCAGCGAGCAAATCGACTGACATTTTCGGAGTGCCAGAACAGGGGGAGGGAGCGAGGGGACAGCCAGCGATCGGTCTTTGGTAGATGAGCCGTGGGGAAGCCCACGAGCGACGCACTGCTCGCTGGGGTGACGGTAAGCGCCAACCTGAGCTGAAGAGAGTTTAGTACGTCTGTGTGGTAAGAACATGCTCACGACGACTAATATTGACTCACTTGTTCTCTCTCCCACTTCCCTCCCTCTGTTTCTCACTCTCCGCGTTTCTCTTCCCTTGTCAGCACATCTGGGCTTTCGAGTTAGTGCATTTGTCTTAACGACGACACAAGGCTTCGTCGGACGCAACAGCTGTTTCACGATGTTACGCTAAAGGACACCATCTACCCTGACTAAACGACGTGATACGTTGGGCGTATTTGTGTGCATTAACCCCATCACGCCCCATATATATATATATCTCCCTCTCGGCTTGCGACAGTCTTTAATGTTGCCGTTGCTATTATTTAAAGTACCTTTGGTATCTCGTGTCAACCAAGTGCAGTTCCTATTCACTTTAACCTTGATAACCTACCATTGTAGCAACAGTAGCCGATATAATAACTGCGCCAGACAGTTGTTGTCTTAAATAGGCGTTGCCAACCGCAGCGCCGTGTTCTGCCTGTTTACATATCTCTGTATTTGAAAATGCATCCCTACGCCAGTTTTCTTGGCGCTTCAGTGTATAATGGACATACACGTACTGAAAGTAAAAGCAAATGGGATCACCTCAGTTGATTGTGTGGCGTGACACATTGGATTAAGCGTTGAAATCATAGACCCGCCACGAAATTAAACTGTAAGTCTTGAAGGATAATTGTTCCACACTGCAGCTCGTCATTTAATTTTATTTAGGGTTCGGCGTATCCTGTTTTCTTTTTCTCAGCAAGGATCTTTCAAAGTTAATGTGTTCCTTAGCTTCCCGTGACGCAGCCGAAGAGGAGAAATGCGAGGGAAACCTTTTTTCATATTAGAGTTTCCTGCATACTTCGTCTCCAGTGGTGTTTAAAGATTGTAAATATCCTTTTAAAAAACCATCTGTTACTCCATTTGTGGATTAGCTTTCCTCACAAATTTTACACTTGCTAGCACGTTCCTGAAGTAACACAAGATCACACACTTTTCATTATGAGTACTTTTCAGGTTCAGGAGCTGACGATAAAGGCCGATTGCTTCGCACATGAAGTAACTAAACTGTGCATGAAATATGCATTACAGAAGGTACCACTAATTCTGCATTGTGGACGTACCTAAGGCGATTCGTAAACAGCCGTATTCCTTTGTGCCAGACCTAGGCACCACGGGAGACCGCACCCCCCCCCCCCCACCTCACCACAGGCGAACAGATTGGTACGTAGCTGGCAAACTTGCTGCTACCATTTTAAGTTCGAAGATTAAATTTTGAACTTTCACCTTCGATAAAATTAGTGACTCAAAACTATCGGAGCTAGAGGCGGAGGTGGACCTCTGCGACTTTTCCGAGGCATCTAGAGAGGTTCCCAATCTCTCTTGGATCATTACCCCTGAGTGCAATTAAGAAATTAGCTAGAACCTCCGCTCTCCCCCCCCCCCCCCCCTTAGTGTCGTCTGTTGCCACCCCCCTCCCCGACCTCCATCACACTATCACCAATCTTAGCACCTAACTAAATTGTAGAATAAAAAACTATTTTTGGAACACAGGTTTAAAACGATGAAAGATGAATGATATTGTGCGTGCGTGCGCGCGCGCGCTTTTGTGTGTGTGTGTGTGTGTGTGTGTGTGTGTGTGTGTGTGTGTGTGTGTGTGTTGTGAGAGGACGAATGACGGAAAAAATTCGTGCTGCTTCGCAAGTGGTACGAACTACTAACTATCCACAGTCAGGTACACACCTGTTATAAAATGTACTTCCCCTCTCCATGTACTTCTCCTATTCATTGCGGCACTTGCTTGACCTGCAGACCGCAACCCCACTTAAAATGAACCAAGTTGAATGTGTGCACTATACTTATTGTAAAAAGACTTCAGACTGTTAACGCTTTCTGTCTGATCACAGCCACTAGTAGTAATATAATAATAATAATAATAATAATAATATACAGCACTCTAGTAGACCATATGTAGTTGCTGCTGTGTCGTGCTGTCAGTTAATTCGTTTATCTGAATGTTGTTGTGGTCTTCAGTCCAGAGACGTTTGATGCAGCTCTCCATGCTACTCTATCCTGTGCAAGCTTCTTCATCTCCCAGTACCTACTGCAACCTACATCCTTCTGAATCTGTTTAGTGTATTCATCTCTTGGTCTCCCTCTACGATTTTTACCCTCCACGTTGCCCTCCAATACTAAATTGGTGATCCCATGACGCCTCAGAACATGTCCTACCAACCGATCCCTTTTTCTAGTCAGGTTGTGCCACAAACTTCTCCCCAATCCTATTCAATACCTCCTCATTAATTATGTGATCTACCCATCTAATCTTCAGAATTCTTCTGAAGCACAGCATTTTGAAAGCTTCTAATCTCTTCTTGTCCAAACTAGTTATCGTCCATGTTTCACTTCCATACATGGCTACGCTCCATACAAATACTTTCAGAAACGACTTCCTGACACTTAAATCAATACTCGATGTTAACAAATTTCTCTTCTTCAGAAACGCTTTCCTTGCCATTGCCAGTCTACATTTTATATCCTCTCTACTTCGACCATCGTCAGTTATTTTGCTCTCCAAATAGCAAAACTCCTGTACTACTTTAAGTGTCTCATTTCCTAATGTAATTCCCTCAGCATCAGCCGACTTAATTCGACTACATTCCTTTATCCTCGTTTTGCTTTTGTTGATGTTCCTCTTATATCCTCCTTTCAAGGCACTATCCATTCCGTTCAACTGCTCTTCTATGTCCTTTGCTGTCTCTGTCAGAATTACAATGTCATCGGCAAACCTCAAAGTTTTTATTTCTTCTCCATGGATTTTAATACCTACGCCAAATTTTTCTTTTATTTCCTGCACTGCTTGCTCAGTATACAGATTGAATAACATCGGGGAGAGGCTACAACACTGTCTCACTCCCTTCCCAACAACTGCTGCCCTTTCATATCCAGAAGCGAGTAATGAAGCAATTTGTGGACTACTGCAATTACTATGTACAATTTGTAGAAGACATTTTCTTGAGATGTTTAGCGTTGTTTACGTATGTGTCACACTTTTATCATCAGTGATGTACGGGAAAAAGCACAGCATAAGTGCGTAGTGGGTGGAATATGTGAGGTTCCTGTAACCTCCACCACATTAGTATTACTGATTGAGAAAAAGTAATTATTGATATCTTATATAATCAATATTAGTCTCTCACAAAATTGTTATAATAGTAATGATCTTTAGAAAAACATTAGTATCGTGACTGAAACAGTATTTTTGTGCATCCGTGGGTATCCACAGTCCGGAAATGTTTAATTAAAGAATACATTGTCCGCTGTAGGATCTATTCTGCTTTATTAAAATCGTGCTTTTAGCTGATTTGAGCCATGAGTCATTGTCAAGCACATTTGCTGTGTGATGTATTACATATCGTGCGCATTGTGTGATGAACACGATATGTAATACATGTCATAGCAAATGAGCTTGATAATGGCTAACTGCCGAAATTAGCTTATAGCACGTGGTTGATAAAACACAATACAGCCTACAACGGCCAACGTATTCTTTTTTGAGACATAATCGAATCGTTTGGTTTTTACCCCTCATAAAATTTCATTTTATCCTTCAGGTGGTAATTACCGCATGTTGGGAATCACTGGTTTAGGGGAATACTGGGATGGTGCCTTGAAAAAGGTCACGGTCGATTTCCTGCCATGTTTTTGTCAAAGTCTAGCCTGTGGTTTCTATCTGCATCTCCGCTAATCTCTTAACATTTAAAAAAAAAATTACCTGTGCTATATTTATTCGGTAATTAGCATATTCTGACCCACTTACCAAAGACGACGAAGTAAATACTCCAGAATTCGAATGAAGAACTACTGCCAATATGCATAACTTGGATGTATATAACCACAGTGTAGCGAAGCATTTTTAAATCACACAATAAAAGCAAGGCCTCCGGTCCAGATTGTATACCAGTTAGGTTCCTTTCGGTGTAGGCTGAGACAATAGTCCATACTTAGCAGTCACAAACAACCGCTCACTCGTCGAAAGGTCCGTACACACAGACTGGAAAGTTGTACAAGTCGCACCTATACCGTAGATGGGAAATAAAAGTAATCCCCGTAATTACAGACCTATATAACTCGATTTGCAGTAGTATTTTCAAACAAATATTGTGCTCGAACATTATGAATCACCTCCAAGGAAACGAATTATTGACAAACAACAAACACGGATTCAGAAAAAGTTTCACAGGTCACTCTATTACTAAACAAAGGAGACAGGATTAATCACCTCAATTACAGTCTCATCGAGTTGCGTTAGGATTTTTAAATACTGTTTTTGAACGTTATGAATTACCACCAAGAAAACGAACTATTGACAAATAGCCAAAAAGGGATGGAAATATCATTGTAGCTCTTTATTCTCATGAAATAATGAATGCTACCGACAGGGAATGTCAGATTAATTCCATATTTTTAGATTTCCAGAAGGCTTTTGAAACCATTGCTCACAACCAACTTCTTATCAAATCGCGTGCTTACGGAATACCGTCTCAGTTGTGTAACTGGATTCGTGATTTCTTGTCAGAAAGATCACAGTTTGTAATAAAAGACGGGAAGTCATGTGTGGCATTCCCCAAGGAAGCGTTTTGGTCCTCTGCTGTTCCTGAAGATTTAGGAGACAATCTGAGCAGCACTCTTACATTGTCTGCTGATGTTCCTGTCATTTACCGTCTTGTGAAGCCATCGGATGATCAAAGCCAATTACAAAATGAATTAGACACGATATATGTTTGGTGCAAAAAGTGGCAATTGACTCTAAATAACGAAAAGTGTGAAGTCACTCACATGAGTAATAAAAGGAATCCGCTAAATTTCGGTTACACGATAAATCACACAAATCTAAAGGCTGTAAGCTCAACTAAATACTTAGGGATTGCAATTACGAATAAATTAAATTGGAACGATCACATAGATAATGTTGTGGGGAAAGCGAACCAGAGACTGCGATTTATTGGCAGAACACTTAGAAAGTGCAACTGGTCTTCTAAAGAGACTGCCTACACTACGCTTTTCCGCCCTGTTCTGGAGTATTGCTGAGCGGTGTGGCATCCGCATCGGGTATGATTGACGGAGGACACCGAAAAAGTTCAGAGGACGACAGCTCGTCTTGCATTATTGCGAAATAAGGAAGAGAGTGCCACGTACATGATATGTGGATTGAAGTGGCAGTCATTAAAACAAAGGCGTTTTTCGTTGCGTTAGGATCTTCTCATGAAATTTTAATCACTAAATTTATGCTCTGAATGCGAAAATATTTTATTGGCGCCCACCTACACAGGGAGAAATGATCGTCATAATGAAATAAGAAAAATCAGAGCTCGCACACTCAATTGCGAATTGCAGGATAATCACGCAGATGTAGATGTCTTCTCTCTTTGATCGTGTATTGTTTTATGCATAATGGACATACTGAACAGTTGTATCCGACATATTAAAAAGAAAAGTTTTCGACACCTATTGAGGAATTTTGTCATAATTGGGAAATAGGCCTATATCTGAGATTGACGATCAATTCCGTCCAATCCCTTATGGTATTCAAGGATGCATGTAGTCGTTTTTATTTTTATAAACTGTTTGTATATTTATTCAACCATAACCATTTGTTGATATCATATGCATGTCACCCTTGTCTTTTCATTTCAGAGCCAACATGTTATCACAACTTCTCCATGAACATTCTCATTTCTTTAAAGTTTATTTTTGTATAGTTTGGCATATTTATTTGTGTTTTCGTGGTGTAATTTTAAAAATACGTTAGGAGAGTATTACCGGTTGATAAGAAATAAAGTATATTTATTCAGTATGGATTGTGACAAGTCCATGACAGCACTCTCAGATGCACTGTTATATTGATCGGTTTTGTCCTGGCCAGTATATATTTTGAAACCGTAACAATTACCGGCACTTATCTCACATAGTTTATAGCTTTTATTCCACATCTCGTTCTTTTCTATGCATTAAATTGTTTATATGCTAAACGTTCTTTAAGGTTTCGTCTGTACTGAAATTTTCAACGGTGTGCAACTATCTTTAAATTTTATAATTAAATGTTTCCCTGAGACATTTAAGTCTCTTCATTATCTACGATAATGATCGAAGCAGAAGAAATGAATTAAAATTTGTGCTGCAGCCGGGACTCAAACCTGTGTCTTCTTCCTTGCGAGGCAGGTAATGAAGAGGCTTAAATGTCTCAGGGAAACATTTAATTATAAGATCTGCTATGGTACCGGACTTTCCCATCATGTCCAACGTTGGGTTGCTATTCCAATGTCGGAGAGCCCTGGCAGTAGTGACAATGTAAGGGAAAATAAGCAGAAGATATGAATTGAAGTTTATGTTGGGGAGGGCAATCAACTTGGTACTTCGTCCAGCAATGTTGACCATTGTACTGCGGTGGTGTAATGGTTAGCATTTCTGCCTAGGAAGCAAGAAGCCCCGGGTTCGAGTCATGGCTGCAGCACAAATTTTAGTTAATTTCTTCTACTTCGATCATTATCGTATATTTAAGTTTCTTTCCTAATGTCTTTGTCTTACTAAGCCGGCCTGTACTGTCTCGTATTGCAAAAGTGAAGAATCTAGTAATTCGTTTAAATCTTTTTAAGACATTACTTTAAAAAAATACTGGCGTTTCTTCCACTGGTCTTTTAGACCAGTTCATGTGGATAGTTAGTATTCTGACTTGAGCCATCAAAATGCACAGTGCAGTAATAGGCCTTCCGTTTTGTGGAAAGTAACTGGGTACCAAGTGTAATACACTTTTTTTTTCCTTCGTTTATTACCTGACGTGCGAAGAGATTTATTGTTGTAACAAGTATTTCCCACAATTTGACATCAAACATATTAGAAAATCCCTCTAATAATGATGGGTATTCACTTAAATGATTTGAAATAGATACTTTTCTGTCATTGGCTTCAGAATATTTGCTAAAGTTGTGTTTTTCGCTTTCCGCCAAATGCATGATACACATGATTTAGGTATTTTATTTTGCTCTTCACTCTAGTAATTAAATTTAACGTTTCACCCGCATTCCTTTTCTGCAGTCACGTCGCTATCACTGTATTCTTTAACACTACTTCCACGGAACTCCCCCCCCCCCCCCCCCCCACCTCTCTTGTAAGGCTTAATTAATTTTTTCTTCAAAAACAAAGGTACAAAATCACTAGCATGCTTGCTTTGTAACGCAGATTTAACGAATTATGACCAGTTATCGCGGCGTGATGATAACGAAGCTCAGATTGTAACGGATAAGTGTTTGTCTCATGGGTTAGACTCGTGGTGTTTATAACCTGGCTCGACTTTCGTTCCCGCGCGTGTGACTCGCGATGTTTACGTTTGCCCCGCACTTGGCTTCTGGAGTCTGGCGAGATGTTCATGTTTGGTCCAAAATTGTTATCACGAGGCAGTCTTGTCAAAGTACGGCAAGCGGTAGTGCGGTTTACCGCTATCTGCCTACGAGCAGTTATGAGGCACCACCATGGGGAGCCAGCGGTTATACAAACCTTTTGGATTAGTACTCGACTTCATGCCGCATTCAGTTCGTGGGTGTAGCGAACGAAGAATGATGCTACTTTACAGTGCGTGCTCGGGACGCACCCTAATCAGCCTTACCTTATTCTGTCCACCCCTGATGATCTCATCGCTGATGATATTAAACAGTAATCTTTCTTTCTTCAACCTCGCTCATTGAAATTGTTGGGTATTACAGGACTGTAACGGAAAATCTTTCACACGACATAGAATTTTATCTTAACGTGAAAGATTTTTCATGCTCAAATGTCAAGCTATTTCGGCATTATCTTGGGCAATATTTTCTGCTCTGTAATTCCTTGGATTAAGGCTTCGTATACGATGAAAAATATTTGTATTTATCTCGCTGCTGATAGCTGTGAGTTGATAGTCTGCTCTCACTGGAAATTTCGCTACACACATTCATACATTTTTGATGTTTAATGTCTCGAAGGTACATATTGCGCTTCTTCCGGTAATTTCTAAGAAACTTTCATCATACATAAGAGCATCGTATTATCTTTTCATCTTTCTAAGAGATTTTCAGGTTTCTTTCTTTCTAATATTTCGTAAACAATTTTGCCATACTTAGTCATTGTCTCGATAATACTGCGAATTCTTACTTTTAGAATGCAGTCGTAGGAGCAAATACGGATGACAAGAATTATTTATTTATATATTTATTTATTACTGTCGAAAACCGTTATCTGTCCTTGTATAATAGGTTGTGGATAGAGGATACTTATAATTTATTGCATGAGTAGCAGACGCCCCGTGTTCGTTGCATGCCTACTTTTCTTTCTAAGTAGGTACACATATATAAAGCACACAGATTTACACGTACAAAATAAATTAAATACAATATTTTTTGTGCATTAAATTACATTAGGAAAGGTTTATTGAGGTGCTTGGGCGAATAAAATATACTGGGTCTTTCCATCTTCTGTAAAAAGAATTTTCAGTTGTTCCACTCGTGAGCATGCAACATACAATTGACCATGTAAAACAATTGGTTTTCCACATTTAATCCTCACACTTCAAGCGAATGACCTCGTGCTTTTTTGGTAGTCATTGAGAATGCAAGGCGAACGGGGGACTGCAGTCGTTAGAAATCAAATGGCATGTAGATAGCTATGATGGGAATACGTGGAAAGCACGTATTTTCTTTTTGACTTGTCATTCAAAATTGCCGCTTCGATGGCGTCTGCCATCAGTTTTTTGACAGGGAGCCGGGTTCCATTTCACGATCGTGATGGATTGATGTCGCATAAAAGAATTATTAGTGTGCCGACTTTTATTCGTAATTCGTGCGGTGACATGGAAACGAGGCTGCTGACGCTGTTGCAAGGCTGCAGTCCTCGTACCTGCGGCCCGCTGGTTCTTCATTCCGTCCAATGATCTCTATGTTGCCGTCTGTCAGCAGGTGGTGTCACTTTGGTATCACCACTGGTCCTCCCTTCATGGGAACAAGCTCTGGGGAATTAAGCCTCTCTCATCGGCTTGGACGACCTCCTGTCGGCCCTCTCGCCACGAGGAGATCATTTTAGCTGGTTTGCGTTGGGGACTGCCCTTTTAACCATCGCCATTTGTTAAATGGTGCTCCCCCAACACTATTGTCTTCAACCTATGACGGTTCGTCATTTCTTGACCGAATGCCCTTTTTTTAAACCACTTATGTTCTCATTTATGTTTGCCGTCTGAGTTATCGGACTTTTAGCGAAGGACACGCGGACTGTCAACCGCGTTTTACTTTTTATCCGTCTTAGCAATATGGCGAAGAACATTCAATCTTCAGTTAAAGACCTCCGTCTCTCTATGGCATATTTTATGGACCTTTCCAAGACCGTGTTTTTAGCTGATTTTCCTTACGTCGATTGGCCATAACGTGTAGTCGTTTTCAACTCCCTTTTTCCCCCTTTGTGTTCTATGGTTCTGACATAGGTGCGTATGACCCTAGTTGTTTTTGCACCCTAAAACAAAACAAACAATGCTTGGTGGCGCACCAGAAGGGTCCAACGAATTCATAAAATCATTTGACAGTGTAGAATTTCGTCAGCAGTTATGGCGACGTTAATCGATTTGTAGGTGTCAGAATCGCCGGCAACTGACTACATTGAGGTCGGTGCTTTTTGCTGCTAAAATAGCACGTTCGCAATGCCAATGTAGTTTTTGAATGGATGGCAATTTGCGGGAAAACTTTTTGAATTGATCGATCGATGGAACAATGACACTAAAGTTTAATTTCCATTTAATGTACACTGCCGGAAGAAAAAAATGTGCAACACCACCAAGGAACAGGTCATTTTATTGACATTTGAGTTGATAGGTAGTTAATCATTGTAAGAGTATACAACAAATGCAGACCAAACACACGTCACGGTACAGGGTGCCTAAACAGTCGCACCAATACACAGTGCAATCCCTCTGCCGTCAAAGCAGGGGGGGGGGGGGGGGGGGGTACCCGTCATGCAAGCTTTCTTAAAAGTACCGAATGGCATCCTACGATAGAATATTCGAAGCATCTTGCGCCTTTTGTTGCAATTCGGCAGTGGTTCTTGCACGCCCTGGAGAATGAGTAAATTCCCATCTCATTGTGTTCCAGTGATGACAGATCTGGTGATCTTACTGGCCAGGCAGTAGCGTGCATCACGAAGAGCACGTTGTGCCGTAGCCGTCGTACGTGGACGTACATTGCCTACTAAAACAGCACATCAGCTTCGTGTCGAAGAAATGCCATTAGCACGGGGATCTTACCCCGCAGGAACACCACATATGATCGCGATTTTGAACTGATGCCCTCCCCCCCCCCCCCCCCTTCCACACACACACACACACACACACACACACACACACACACACACATCGGAATTGTGTGTCGCGAGCGAATGCATTCTAGAATATGCTGTACACCAGGTCTATGACGTATAAGTTTAGTCCATACAGACTGAACCTGCTGTCGTCACTGAAGACAACAGAACGCCAATCCACTCTCCAGTCAAGTCTTTCGCCACACTAGAGTAGCCATACATGGCCGTGTCGTGGTGTCAGTGGTAGCCTGGTCACACACACACGTGATTTTAACAATTGGACCATTCCGACTGGTGTCTGATGACACTGCAGGTGCAACAGATGTCCAGAAGTCTTCCCTTAATTGTATTCGGTCGGTCAACGCTATTCGTACGAAGCGTCGTTTTGACGTGCGTCTGTACTACGCGAACGTCCAGAACTTGGTCCAGACGCAGACCACTGTTGAAAGCAACGACACACAACCGATGCAATGAGCAATCCGCCGATACGTCTATCCAGCATCCTGGAGTCCCACAATGCGACCCCGTTCAGATAGCTATAGGTGCTCTACAAGAGTACATACTCGCCGATGGGGCATGGTTTTACCCTAGAATGAATCGTGCAAACACTATTGGCCTCTAATCTGAGCACAGTTACTGTCTACAGGGTCAAAACAGCCGGTGCACACACAGGCCTCCCGGGCGCAATCTGTCACCAAGGATCGTGACAAATGAATCACACCGAGCGAGCTGGTGGTGTGGTTAGCACACTGGACTCTCATTCGGGAGGGCGTTGGTTCAAATCCGCGTCCGGCCCTCCTGATTTACGTTTTCCGTAATTTCCCTAAATGGCTTCAGGCAATGCCGGGATGTTTCCTTTGAAGGGGCACGGCAGACTACCTTCCCCATCCTTCCCTAATCTGATGGGACCGATGACCTCGCTGTTTGGTCCCCTCTACGAAATCAAACAAACAATCAAATGAACCACCAACACTACAACCCCTCAGAATGCAATCCTTGAGTGCGTTGTTTTTCCTTGGCAGTGTCTGTATCAACTAATAGTTCTCCGCTACCAGTGCCGTATAGTTATCTCGAAAATATGATTGGCTTATTGCGCTGAAGATACGCGCGCATATTGGTTTTAAATGTTTCTGGACATGCCTCCAAAGATGCGATGCTTTGAGGGAAGTGATGAGTTCATCAGCTGATGTTGATTTTGATATGCATGATAGAGACAGTCGTAGATCATCTGCTAGAAAAAGGATAGCTCTACTGAATGGGTTTTCATTTGCCAGTAGAACTTGAAGAGTTCGATAAAACGCTTCAAGCGTTTCTTGTATGCCATAATTCATTCATCCAGGGAAATCAGTTTGTTAGTTTGTCGCCCCGGTAGCTGAGTGGTCAGCGTGACAGTCTGTCAATCCTAAGGGCCCGGGTTCGATTCCCGGCTGGGTCGGAAATTTTCTCCGCTCAGGGACTGGGTGTTGTGTTGTCCTAATCATCATCATTTCATCCTCATCGACGCGCAGGTCGCCGAAGTGGCGTCAAATCGAAAGACCTGCACCAGGCGAACGGTGTACCCGACGGGAGGCCCTAGCCACACGACATTTCCATTTTTCAGCAATTTCGCCGTGTCAGAACCTTTGAAAATATTAAATGTTTGAGCTTCGATAAATTGTATATTCAGTGGTAATGTGAGCGCTGTTCGTCCACAATCCAGTGATGTAGCCGCAATATCTGATGACGCAATAACTAAAGCGAATCTATTATGAGAACAAATTTGAGTTGATAGCAAACTGACAAGGAACGTTCTCCTGCGCCAACGGTCGTATAATTGCCTTTTTAGCTCGCCTCTACCATTGGCCACCGTATTTGTGGTTGTGTCGTAGGACGATTTTTGATCTGCAACTAAAAATTATTTGCTTCGACAAATGCACTCAGGTATCATAAAGTTCATACGCAGAACGCTTTGGTGCAACCGTGCCAAGTCGAACAAGTGTTTCGTTATTGATGGTTACGTGGATGCCTCATTTATATCCGCCCTTCACTGAAAATGATGTCCGAAAATGGAATGGTTTTACTGTTGCCAACGTTTCGAATACGGAGCAAAGTGTCTTCGCTCAAGTACTCCCTGAATTTTTCCCACCGATATTTAGGATTGGATGGCGAACATATTGTCAAAATGATAGAGAATGATGTTCGTGTTGGTCGCGGATGACTGCTGACAGAGGCGTCCATCAATGTAATTTCCCAATATTGCCATTTTGGATAAATGAAATTTTTGGCAAGTTTCTCTGTATGTCTGGGATTCTACGCCGCCGATCATTCTCAAATTTGCAAACGCTGTTCGACCTTTTGACATTAATTAGCAGCATTGCCAACCAGTAGACTAATTTCTGAGAAAGTACTTTTGGAGCACACCATTGTATGGTAGGAAACATGGAACAGAAGAGAATCGAAGCATTTGAGATGTGGTGTTGCAGACGAATGTTGAAAATTAGGTGGACTGATAAGGTAAAGAATGAGGAAATTCTGTGCAGAATCGAAGAGGAAAGGAATATTTGGAAAACACTGACAGTTGAAGGGACAGGATGATAGGACATCTGCCAAGACATGAGGGAATGACTTCCTTGGCACTAGGGGGAGCTGCAGAAGGTGAGAACTGTAAAGGAAGACAGAAAATGGAATATATCCAGCAAATAATTGTAGGCTGCAAGTGTTACTCTGAGATGAAAGCTTGGCACAGGAGAGAAATTCGTGGCGGGCAGCATCAGACGAGTCAGAAGACTGATGACTCAGGAAAATTCGGCGTTATTTGGTTGCACTTTATAAATATTGCCCAATGCGTCAGCCGAACACAGATTCTTCAACTAGCCTGCCTTGCTTAAGTCGCTGGAATTTTTTCTATGTGCTATTCCTTGTAGATCCGCGTTTGGTAATGTTTTAGCACATACACCTTCGCAGAGAGCAAAAAAAAAATATATGCTTTCAGTGTTTGTGTGTGCTGGGGCAGTAGCAACATTTCGTGCAACCTCTTCCGTGATATAGAATCTTTGTCCACTTTCAGATTGAACACTGAGGTGAACAGCGTTGAGATGCCGACTGTGACTTTGCAAACTCTAAATGCGCCACGCCGCCTCATTACTGCTGATAACCGACCTGTCTGCAATCGAATAGCTTCATCCGTTCGCGCACCTGGATTATCATATTTGAATACTGCCATATCGCTGTCCTTGTTGATTTGATGGAATTGCATTACTTCATGTTGTTAAGCGCTTTAAATGTTTTTGATAACAGAGGCGAATAAGGCACAATCCATTTGTTGTCGATTCCAGTATCGGCATTTCTTATTCTGATTGTAGCTGTGCGACCTCTGTCATCTGATTTACGGTGTATGTATGGAGGATAGCCGTTATCACCGGTGCGAGCTTCATGAATGAATTCTCTGGGATACTTTTTCGTGCATTTGTTGTCTGCCACGCATGGTTCAGAGCACCGAATGGTCCATGCACTGTATTTTCGGTGGTAATATCGAACGGCAGTCGACCTCATTCAAGATCTGGCATTTCTGCACAAATGACGTCATCAGTTTAATCTGAGTGTATTTTCGTTATGCGCCATATTTGAATATAGGCATGAGGAAGGCCTCTCTTGGCCTTTCAATGGAAACATCCAACATTGAGTTTCAGCGTGAACGTGATGTTTCACAATAAAATCCATCAGTAGCGTGGGTTTTTGGTTAAAAATTCGTGCAGCCAGATCGTGCCGATCGGTTGGAGCCAGACTGGGTAGTAGAAGCTCTTTTATTCAAGATTTTAAACATGGCTGCAGCAGCAACTGTTAAAATTCTTCACAATAAAGGATGGCAGCCAAAAACAGTTGCAGGATAGAATTTTTTTTTATTAAAATTCTTGACCAAGGTTTCGGTACATATAAATATACCTTCATCAGAAGTACATTTCTAAAATTACATCATGCACTGGAGAATAATGAAACAATTATGCCAAAAGGCGTCGTCAGTAATTAAAATATCTCCATTTGTACGACATGTGTAATGGGTACAGGATCAAAGCGAACAGTTTAACAATGTTACTTCGCCTATGAACTGTTGAGACACTGCCTGTAAACGTTGTTGGAAGTATGGCCATTTTGCCACTCGTGTCTCAACAGTTCATAGGCGAAGTAACATTGTTAAACTGTTCGCTTTGATCCTGTACCCATTACACATGTCGTACAAATGGAGATGATATTTTAATTACTGACGACGCCTTTTGGCATAATTGTTTCATTATTCTCCAGTGCATGATGTAATTTTAGAAATGTACTTCTGATGAAGGTATATTTATATGTACCGAAACCTTGGTCAAGAATTTTAATAATAAAAAAAAAATTCTATCCTGCAACTGTTTTTGGCTGCCATCCTTTATTGTGAAGCTCTTTTATTACTCGCGCAAATGAAGTAGACACTCCGCGCGGTGACTGACGGGATTTCCTGTAAATGGAAAATTCCTTTACTGTCGCTCTCATCAGCCACCGCGACGAGTGTCAACTTTGTTTGCGCGTATATCTCGTCCCATTCTGGGTTCCATGTGAATGTGTTGAAAAAGTCATCATGCCTTGTGCATATTCGTTTATTTGTCGCGGACTGCCTGTAAACGTTGTTGGAAGTATGGCCATTTTGCCACTGTGCTGATTCTTCCATCGTTCACAGTCGCATATCGCAAATGAGAGTTCTCCTCTGAGCGCAACGATTTTAGATTTAATGGAATGAAGAGGAAACGTCATATCGGTTTTCGCATAATTTCTATCACGTATTGGTGAAACAGTTTGACATTCCACAATATAATTTGTTCCATTGTGAGGGATCATTATGCTGTTTGAATAACACTTGGTAGCTGATATTTTTTTATTGCAAGAGGAAATAAAATTAAACAAGCGATAAGGTAAATGTAACTCGGATTTACGAATGCGTGAAGGGTGATCATTTTTTTAAATGATAGAACGCGTGGATAACTGCCGTTTGGCAGCACATTCCTGATATTTCATTGTTGAATTTGTATCCACAGCAGTGCCCACACACCTTACGTATTTTGCCGATGTCTTCGTTTGGTGCATTCTACAACAATGTCGGTTAAGATTAAAGCCCGCATCCAAGATCCAAATGCACGGTTCGGGAGATGGAGTACCTCGTAAACCTTCTGTTTTGAGCCTTACTGTCCATTGCTCTTCTGATTTTGATGCACACAATAGACCAACTCGTAAACGACGTGCTTCATTGCATGCTTGTCGTTCCTCTCTTGTTTGAGAAGCTCGTAATCGCTTTTTGTTTCGTGCTCCGCTGATAGAGCAGTCAATTGATGTCGCGTTTAGAAAGCGTGATTATTTTGACGGAGAATGCAACAAACACGGCAAGCAAAGTAACAAGTAATTTAGAATTTTACAGTGTTTAAACAAACAGCGTCATTTAACCACATTAAAACACAATGTTTTTACAATTTAAACTAATTAATGACTGTCAGCGGTTCGGGCCGCAATGACAAAATTAATTTTTATCTGTTATTATAGGTTGTGTGTCTTGAGCTGCCTGCAATGTAATTAAAAAGAATTACACTAGACGCGTTTCGCTTTTATTTACAAAGCATCTTCTGTTGTATTCTGTAAATTGGATACACACTTTTGTACATTTATTTGATTCTTTTAAGTTAAAAACAGCCTTTTCTTTATTAAGTTGGTCTGCAAGCTACTTACGGTGTTTCTTTACGTAGTCTGCACTTTCCCCTTTTGCTAGCAGTGGTTGATGTCGACAGGTTTCATTTCACATCTGCAGTTTTTGGCAACACTCACAACGTGAACGACAACAAACGAATAGGCATAAACACTTTTGGAGTGATGAATAAAAAACAGTTAAGAAAGTCAATTATAAATAGTGCAGCGCAGGAAATGACGCAAAATGCCAAAAACTGCAGATATGAAATGAAAACCGTCATCAACCACTGCTAGCAAGAGGGGAAGGTGCAAACTATGTAAAGAAACACCGTAAGTAGCTTGCACACCAACTTAATAAAGAAAAGGCTGTCTTTAACCTAAAAGAATCAAATAAATGTACAAACGTGTGTATCAAATGGTTCAAATGGCTCTTCGCATTGTGGGACTTCTCTTCTGAGGTCATCAGTCCCCCGTGTGTTTCCAATTTACAGAAAACCACAGAAGATGCTTTTTAATAAATGCGAAATGGTGTAATTCTTTTTAATTACATTGCAGTCAGCTCAAGAAAAATAACCTATAATAACACATGTTAACACTGCTGCGGAAGATGGCCTCATAAACAAACGTGTAACTTTTTTATATTTTGGCACAAATTATGGCTCACTGGTATTCTCGATATGGTTAAAATATTACGATATAGCCTAAGATGCAAGGAAGACGACGAACGAACGAACGAACGAACATTCGTTATTACATTGCAGCGTTGGCTTAGTAGCAGTAATAGTAATAGGGGTGATAGATAATAGCATAATGGTGGTGGTGGTGGTGGTGACGACGACGTCGAAAGAGTAGTAAAGATGTTGTGTGTTAGGAGTACATTGAAATACATGTAGGAAAACTAAAAAAAAGATCAGTCAATTGTAAATGGATGAAATTTAACAATACGGAGCACTATAAAAATAGTTAAACATGAAACGAACTACCTAAATGCACTGAAGTTTACTAACGTTTTTACACACGAAAGTACAGGGATTTTCTCTGCCTCGTGATGACTGGGTGTTGTGTGATGTCCTTAGGTTAGTTAGGTTTAAGTAGTTCTAAGTTCTAAGGGACTGATGACCATAGATGTTAAGTCCCATAGTGATCAGAGCCATTTGAACCATTTTGAACACACGAAAGTACGTTAGTCAGGGCAACTTTGTTGTCAACTTCTCCTAGCGGTACTAATAGAAGTGTGTACCAAACAATAGCGGCTGGTTTGACTGTTTTTGTTGAAATCTGTAGCTATTAAAGGACTTCAGGACTAACTGGAAATGTAACCGTAGGAAGTATATCTTGTTGTTGCCCACCCTGGAGAAAATATTTTTTTTCGCGAGTAGATCCACGTTTTCAGCAATATTGTAGTACTGATACTGCAGGTGCGCAGCTGTTGCCTGGGGCGAGTGTCTTTTATGCTTTGTGGTTTGACCACTTCCTGAAACGAATGTGACACAAAGAGTACAGTAGCCATGTAAGTGTAGCGTGTTCCTGGGAAAGGCCGAATGTTTCGTCGCATTTTCTTGGGGGACGTTTTAAGTGTGGTTTAATTTAAAGGTTAACTAGATATTCTCACTGAGAAATACATGAAATTAGGACTATGTCAGTTAGTTCAAACAATAAGTTCTCTTCTCCTGGACATATGTATTTTTTATTTGTCCTTTTTTAGTTTTTGGGCACTGCGGAAAATGTAATGAGATTGAATGTACGGTTCCGCGGCAGCTGCTGGGCACAGCGCGCGGCGTTATCTGTTGCGGAATACCATTGTGGGCTTATCTTGCAGACTCGCCGTGGCGCACCTTTCATTACACAGCGGCGTAGCCGGCGTCGCTCCATACCTGTCGGCCTTGCGTGCTGGTTTATTTGTAAAACACCAACTCTCTGCTTCTTGCCAATTAAGGAGTAAATGAAAATCACCGTGTACAGTACAAAACGGAATATTTGTGTGCTCTGATACCGTATAACAAGCCGCATGGAATGAAAACAACGAAATCTGACCAATTTCTTGTTTGGAGAGGAAGTGAATTTTTTTATGAAGAAGAAGAAACTAGTGTAAAAGCGCAGTGAACAATAATCTAGTCACGACTTATCTACGATTTACAGGAACAGCGGCAGATGTAAATATTATTACTTTTTTTCTTTAACGTAAAACAGTTTTGAAGTTTAAATGCTCTATTTATCAGCACGATGAGTTTCATAGGATTTTAGCTGCACCATCAAGTGCAGTAAAATCAGGTCATGCGCCCTCCACATGAACCTCCATATGGCGCTTCCGCAGTTCCGTCCTTACACGCCGCCTATTAAACATCCAGTGCTCGCGCCGGCGGTGGTAAGTGCAGTCTCTTACCGTCTGGCTTTGCAGTGCGTTGCTTTCTGCCGATTGAATTGTTTAAGCACGACACGATATTCAGTTTCATGCTAAGCCTAAAAATAGTTTTATATGGGATTTTTTGGGGGAATGAACCACAATTTAAGATTGAATAATTGGGGCTTTTACCAATATGTTTTTCAATCCTTTTTATGTAAATGAGGGACTGGTGCTGCTCAACTGTACGTAGAGGGTGTACATAAAGTCCGAGAACACTTTAAATTATTTATTACACAAGACCTAAGCATTGTACGGATGTCATACATATTGCATTTTGAAGAGAAACTCTGCAAGTGTTTTTTTTTTTTTTTTTACAAACATTCGTTATGCTAACCGTGAGTGACCCGGCAGACGTCAATACAGTAATCGAATTCTTGCCATACCAGTCCCAGCACGGCATCGTCGTCATTAAGCTTCTGCACTAGCTCAAATTTGAATGGTTTCATAGACTCATTTTGTAGCAGGATGCTGTCATTGGAGCCATTTAGAGTTCACGGGATGCACGACGCACCGATTTCTTTGGACTTCTTATGAATGTCCCTCGCAGGCGCTCCACATGCATGCACTTCACTCACACTGGGACGTCCGCTTCTCATTGCTGGCCACAAGCAATCCGTCGTAACGAATTTGTTGTGCCAGTGGTAAATGGCCTTCTTTGTTGGTGGCTTCTTACCGTACTTTGCTCTCAACATCCGGTGAACAGCTGTAGCACACTTGTTTTTGTCGAACTTCAACACACAGAAAGCTCTTTCCGCAACTAAACTCCCCGTCTTTGCGACTGGGCGCTACTACCGGCAAATTACCAAACTACGCTGTGGCAGTGTATATGAAAAAAACTTTCAGAGTTACTCTTCAAAATGACATACGTATGTTATCGGTACAATATTTAGTTCTTGTGCAGTAAATAATTGAAAGTGTTCCCGACTTAATGTACACTCTGTAATATTAGATGCTCATATGTGATCGGTTTTGATCGCATTTTCGGTGTTATAGGACTCGTTAGCTCACCATGTACTGGTACTCATGGCACCACAAGAACATGTATGTTGTTTTATGCTATTTTATAATTGACGTCCTCTACTTAGCGAAAAATTGACGACTATGAACGCTAGGTTAACCCATTCTCTTTTGTGGTCAGAAAAGACTTGATTTTATTGCACCTGATGATGCAGCTAAAATGCTGCAAAACCGGCCGTGCTTATAAATAAAGTACTTAACAGCTGAAGCGGTTTTATCTTCCGAATGATATTATCAGATTATGGCTGCCCCTGACTACAAAGTTTTCTGTGCAATATTGTTTTTATTCGATGCTTAGATTGACTGTTATTTTTTTATTGGAACACTTCATGAAAAAAGTTCCCAGCCCTAATAATGCTCTAACCAAGTTATTAAAACAGACTAGATATTACTGGAAGGAATTATTTTGAACATTTCAAATCACTCAATGATTACAGTGCTGAAATGTCTAGCCACAATCGCTCTGTACCCCTGCAAGCCACACTATGTGCCCTTGTAACTTCAGCAGAAGCACTCCGTCTTCAGGCCACAAGTGGCCCATCGGGACCATCCGACCGCCTTGTCTTCCTTGGCTGACGATGCGGATAGGAGGGGCGTATGGTCAGCACACCGCTCTCCCGGTCGTTATGATGGTTTTCTTTGACCGGGGCCGCTACTATTCGGTCGAGTAGCACTTCAATTGACATCACGAGGCTGAGTGCACCCCGAAACATGGCAACAGCGCACTGCGGCTAGGATGGTCTCCCATCCAAGAGTCGGCCACACCCGACGGCGCTTAACTTCGGTGATCTGACGGGAACCGGTATATCCACTGCGACAAGGCCGTTGTTCCCTTGTAACTTATATATGCAATAAAGCAAAGTACAGAAAATGGTCGGGCACTTTCTTAAGAATATCGAGAAAATTCCACGGCTGCAAATACACCACAGGTCAAAAAAAATGGTTCAAATGGCTCTAAGCACTATGGGGCTTAACATCTGAGGTCATCAGTCCGCTAGACTTACAACTACTTAAACCTAACTAACCTAAGGACATCACACACATCCATGCCCGAGGCAGGATTCGAACCTGCGACCGTAGCAGCAGTGTGGTTCCGGACTGAAGCGCCTAGAACCGCTCAGCCACAGCGGCCGGCACCACAGGTCAGTCGAGGCCATATATGACTGGTATCAATCAGCATTTAAGTTTAGAAGTTGAGTAGTTTTGGATCATTAGCGACTACTACAGAAGTAGCTCTATCGTTAGCCGCCTGAAGCGATCGTGGTGCTAGATATTCCCAAAATATAACTTTCCTAAGTTCATCATTAGGCGTGGAATTTTGCAATGAAGAATGATATGTATCCATATTTTTAAGTCGTGCCCGAATTCTTTCTGTCAATTATGAAACTTGCTTCTTGTGGAGTGGTGGCTGAGTGATTAACTGTTAATTTACAAATTTAGAAGTTACGTGATTATATCCGTTCTCGGCCCAGGAAACATACATGCTGTGTGTTCAGAGAGATTTAGGGGGCTGTGAGCACAATTAAAAGTAGACTTATCTGAACGAGAGATATATCTCATAACAAAAATTACAGCTTTCTTGCTGGCCTCTTTTAAAGTTTCATAACTCTCGTCTAGGGTATGAGTCTCGCATTCACTTGGAAATTTCGTCGTCCCTCGGAAATGTTTAATTTTCTTGGATGTTCAAGAAAAACAGCGAATTATGTCAGAGGAACAGCCACCATACGCATCTGAGCTGAGTGAACTATTCGCCACAAACCAGTTGCTTACTTCCACAACGTCTGACGTTTGTTTGCTAACGGTAGTGAAAGCGCGCTTAAAACTGATAGTTTTTGTTCCGATACATGTTTTGCTTATTCTCCGTATATTTTAGTCGCGGAATTTTTATTTCACACTCTTCATGGTCGCGCCTCTTAATTGCGTTAGGCAAATGGCGATAAACCACGCCCCTTAAGTTCAGAGTGGACAGTACTCAAGGTGTGGCGCATTTAGTGAATACATATAGTACTTTGACAGTAAGGTACTTAAATCATAACCAGGCATGAGTGTCTTATTTGAATCGCGTAGAAATTTTTGTAATGGAATATTTCTTAAATGCAATGTTTTAACCAGGAGAAGTAACTACCTTTTTTAATTTGGACTGGTAAAATTGTATGTGACTCACATAATCAAGCATTTAGTCACGCTCTTACTGCTTGGGCTCTACCAGTGCACAAATCAAACTGTGACGGAAGCACACAGTTATGTTCTTTATCGACTACGAGGTGTACTGACCTTAACAAGGAGCTTCTCAGTCAACAGGCAGGTCGTTAGTCAATGAGTCACAGTGACAGCTAAGCGGCTGAGAAAGCTTTTGTGCCGCCAACGAGTAGTAGATGTAAGTAAAAGACCTTTTTTCCTTCGTGTTTCGTTGTAAAATAGTTTTTCCTTTATGCAGTTACGAATAGAAAAGCATGAGTGTTAAGAGAGAGGGATAGCTTGTGAGTGAGTGTCGTAGGGACCTGTTAAGAAATTCTGGCGCTACAGGTGGATCCTTCGTGACTTAGCCACGTTTCTGCGCCGTCGTCTTTCTTTACTGGCTAGGACCTCGGCAATTTTACCCGCGTATATTAAGCGGGCCATTTACTAGAAGGTTGTGTAGGGACGTAAGACGCAGACGATCCGAGTAGCATGAATATATTTACTGCGTATCGTAACGTTTAGCTCAACGGATCCACAAACAAGAAGAAAAATTTCTATTCATAAAAATTGCGTCAAGATGTGGCTGAATATTTTATTACACCCACCACGAATGAAAATGGAAAGTTCTCAGCTTCGTCTGAAAGGCGCTATATCTGAGGTATAAATACTATTTTGACGTACTCTCCCTTTAGGACAGTGCTTGTCGACGCGAGGTGGTTTCAACCGGGAAATTAGATTCTGGAAAGTTTGCAAAACACCAGTCTATTGCAACGATAAACCTCGTTATTGAATTCGAAATGTTTTCCAGATGGAAATTTCGCCGGATGTGAGAACGCCCAGTTCTTGGACATGCAATGGCTTTTCGATGATGCCTTAAATTGGGAACATTGTGTACGTAACGAAGTAAACGAGTTAATGTAATTTGTTGAAAACGGGAAGGAAGGCTAGAGTATGACGCTTTAACCACAGCGAGGTGATTAATGATCTCAAGAAAGAAAATCGGCCATATCTTTTCAGAGAAACCATCTCAGCTTTTGCCTTCATCGTTTAGAGGAACCACGGAAAAACCTAAATATAGATGGCATGAAGAGGTTTGGACCCCTTCTCCCTTCTCCTCCTGAATCCAGTGACTTAAGTTGTCGGCACACGCCACGAGGTGGTTAACGTGATTTCGTGCTCTTCAGCTAAAGGTGTCGCCTCTATTTGGCTCGCGAACCATACAGTTTGTTCACGAAAATGGATGTGTGTAGAATTGCTTCGTTAGCTCCGTTAAAAAGTCACGTTGTTCTGTATGTGGTATATATAAATATATCAATATCTGTGAACAAAAATGAAACATGCCCACTCAGGAAGGACATCAGCTTGTAAAAGTTCACCAAATCGAACAAACTCACTCTTCACAGAGCGTACTTTTATGTACATAAAATAAATTATTATAGAAATTCTTTCCATTAATTTCAAAGGAAACTCTTATAACCTTTTAGCAGACGTGAACGGGGGGAAAAAAAAATTGGGCACAACTGGACCTGAATCCTCTTCTGTTCCATTCTTGTTTCCGGATCGGGGCGCCTTAACAAATTACGCTGTACTGAACATCAGCATTTATCGTTCTTATATTTTATATTAGAAACCTCTAAAGGCTTTAATCACAGAAATGTTATTGACATTTAGTTACAACAAATCCTAACAAGAACGTCACTTTTTAGCGAATTTTCAGTGCCTTAAAATAACTTAGTCTCGCAACACGCGCATTACAACGTGAATTAAACTAAATTTGAACATTGTTTAACCACTAGTATGACGCTTCCCTTTATTTTATTACATACCAGTAACGATTCGTGCCTGAGACATTCAATGTCCTGGTGCTTAGAAACTGCATATATTCAGAGGGTGTAACGTATAACATAAAACCAACCGAATATGGGCTTCTCAACACGCCAGTACTCAAACACGCTAAATACAGTATGGCGCCTTGATCTCTGCTTGTGAAACAGGGAGCGTTCTTGCTTTTTTTTGTTTCTGCTTTACGTGGCACGTTGCCGAAACATCGAAGAATTTATTTTGAGTTTCACGTGACGAAATGGCTCCTAAACGAAAAATAGCAGGAAGTGACGTCACAAAACTCGTAGAACGCCATGTCAGCGTTAACTAATTTGTCCCGTGTGTTGGCTGACGCCTGTAACAATTGCGCCACCTCTCACTGTTCTTTCTTGAAGAATTGCCCTATGATCCAAGTACGTGGCAGCTGCAACTGCTGCTAGCATGTAGCTGCTTCGTGCTCAACTCCCCTGACTCCAGTAACTTTTTCGTTTCCGAACTAGGAAGACGATCTTGACATTATGAGGCATTTACGAGCGTCATAAAAAAACTCGTTATAGGAAAAGGGGCTCTTGACAGATTCAGTGGAAGAATCCTAAAGAGTATTTCTCATCAGGATTTGTAGAGGAAATTGGCGAAGATCCAAAGAAGAGCGACGCTTATCGATATGGGTTCCTTTAGTGAGTGAGAGTTTCACGATGATGTCCGTCAAAATCCAGATGCAAGATCTATAAGAGAGGCTTTGTACATCTCGAGGAAATACACTGTTAAAATACCGAGTTTGTAATTTTCAAGCCAGCCAGGGTGGCCGAGCGGTTCTAGGCGCTACAGGCTGGAACCGCGCGACCGCTACGGTCGCAGCTTCGAATCCTGCCTCGGGCATGGATGTGTGTGATGTCCTTAGGTTAGTTAGGTTTAAGTAGTTCTAAGTTCTAGGGGATGGTGCCCTCAGATATTAAGTCCCATAATACTCAGAGCCATTTTTTTAAATTTTCAAACACAGTACATTTTGCGAAATGACATTAACGAGTGTTCCTGCGAATTGCCAATCGTCTTTCTTCCTGCGATTCGAACATGAAAGCGTGTTGCCGAAAGTGTGAATTGTAATTTCCTTTGTGTTACGGGACGTTTACGGGACACAAGTTAATCAAAATAACTTTCCCCTCGCTGTTTTATATGTCGGCTCTTGCAGAGGCGTGATGTTTTATTTTACAGAGATGGCAGCTGCTCAACAGTGAGACGACAGGAAAGTGGGTATGAAAGTGAGAAAGCTTAATGCAGCGCTCAAATTCTGTGACGTGGAACTGAACTGTGATTGCACATTATCCGCCCTAAACAGCAGTTTTGAAATGCTTCTGAATTCAGCCTTCATTTGCGGCTAAGTCGCAATCTTGTACACCATTTCCTGGCTGATTTTCCGAACGCTCTAGTGATGCCTCGTGCCAATTAAACGAAACTTCAGCGCTCCCTCTTTCGAATTGTAGGCGCTTCATTCAACTACTATTACAAGTTTTTAGATCAAGACATTCGGAATTTTGTGCAGCTTATAGATATGCTCAGAATATTCGAACTGTTTTGAAAGTTTCACCGCCTCTTGTAAACTTCGTAATTGGTGTGGAAACGTAATGTCTACATCGCAGGACGCCGGTAATGCTGTTACATTGCGTAGATGGTGACAACGTAAGTTATATTGAAGCCTTATTCATACTCAGAGCGATGTCACCGAAAAGAAATCAAATGAGCCACCGAATGCTTCGCCGCTGCCTTAACGAGGCACCAATAGTATTTCTGAACTAGTATTAACTGTAGTAAGCACACGGCAAATCACCCTTCCCTCTGCGTAGTATAGAAATGCCGTGTTTCTGTGTATGTTCACGAAGTGTTTGGGATGTGTCCGTAAGTGTCCGTCTTGTCACTTCCTATTTCCCAGACTGGAGATTAGTTGGCAGCAATTCTTTTTCTCAATTCCTCTATTTTCCTTGTTTGTCACATTTCTTCGTGTGAACCTGTTTCTACATCACCTCGGATCTCCCCCAAATTCCAAGTCTCTCTCGACACCTCTTACCGCATGCATCTGTAGTTGCAAGTTTACGACCCAAACAAGACCATGCTCCAGAAGGCGCCGTAACTTTTTTGTTAAAGTCTTTGATGTGACAGTATCTTTTCCTTGCAGTAATCCGTCTTTGGCTGTGCACATCTACTTTTTGTGTGGGATAAGTTTTTGCCATCTGGTGTGGTTGATGGTATTTGATGGTATTCGTATTTACTTGCCTGAGTGTTATTCTGTCTACCGCGATATGTTCGCGGTAGACAGAATAACACTCAGGCAAGTAATTTTGGATTACTTTCTATTAATTTTTATTGCTTACTTCTCTTTTCAAGATACTTCTTGCGAACATATTTTTCATTTTTCTTTTCGTTCTCTTCAATGGCAGCTCTGTCATCACGGCAAGAAAACTTCTCGTTTTTTTACGCTATATTAAAATTCTTTCCATATCCTCTTCATATTCGTCGACTCCTTTCTTAATAGACATGTGGAACAACACTGGCCGAAAGTTACATCAGTGACATATTAATTCCTGTATTTAAGCCTCTCGTGCTTGACCATTGATATTATATATTGTGTTTGTGGGGGAGGGGGGGTTCAGTTTTATTGCGTGTTGGATTTTGTATTATTCGTTTCAATAACGACCTGGGTGACAAACTCAGCGTGCGCTCAGAATGCTGGGTGACAAACTCAGCGTGCGCTCAGAATGCTACTGGGATTATGAGACATGTAGCAAAATCTTATCGAATTTCTCCGGTTTCAGAAGTTTAAAAATATAGTATGTGTCATCACCAAATCATTTGTCCAGTCACTTCATGACACCGTGTGTATTGAGCTTTATGTACGTTGCAACCTTGTAATTTACCTACACAGGTGTTTCATTTTTTTTCTCCCTCTCTTCAAAATTAACTTCTAAAGTAATGCTTACCATTCAGTAACGCTAGTCTTGTTTTACATTGTACTCTCTCATTTACTGTTTTTTTTTGTATTTTTCGAAAATGAAATATTCTAGAGTTAAATAATTGTGTGTAAAAAATAATTATCACAAACGAATATTTAAAACTCCTTTCACTGTATGGTGTAGTTTGCCCTTTCGAGTCGTGAAAGTTGATAATTTCTGGTTAGGTCTTCCAGAATATTTTATGTTCAAGATATGAGAGTGAACGTTCACTGTGGGAATTAAATGTAGTCTTCGGCATTAACTGTGCAACGCCTTAAAACTGGGGGTTTCACCGAACAGTTGCAAACGAATATTGTGCTATGAGCAGAATCTCGTGTGACTGCGCTAGCTCCAGTCCGAGGATGTAGATGACCGCCTCACAAAAAGAAGAAATTATACAGGTAGTAATACTGTCCACTGGACCAAGTAAATAATGTAACCTTCTGAAAAGAATTTACGTGTAGACCCAGAGTTCCCGATAATTCTCGGGGAAACCATTATATCAAAGCCTTCGTTCCATCGGTTATTTTTGTTTTTCAGTTACAAATAAAATTGACCAATATTCCTGAATGTATTCGTGAAAAATAATTAGTGAATAACAGGTTAAATCTTTATTCTGGGAGAAATTGTGAACAGTTGTGAAATAAACTGGCAGAATCTTACAAAAATTTACACGAAAGTTTCGTAGATAATATTGAAGGCTGACAATTTGCGCTGAGGATGCGAGTAATGTGGCTAACACAGTAAGACGTACCGGTTGGTAATAACTGAAGAGCAGCTACTCACAGAGGTCCAGTATGGGCAGCGAAACGTGGTAGATATGCTAATGCGTTAATGCGGAACCGGTTTGCGCTGGATAAAAATTGTTCCATTCTTGGGCAACAGGCGCTGTGAATGCAGTAAAGTAGTATATAAATATTTCCATGCGTAACAGACTAGGTACTGGACGTGGGCATAAAAGATCAAACAAGTGAGAAAGTCATTATGTTGCTTTTAATGTTAACCACCGCTTTCACAATTTGTTCAATATGAGCAACGAAGACGTCGATGATATGCTGCATCCGTAAAACGACGTAATCAGCAGTTCCTCGCAGCAGTTCCGGTGGAATCTTAGCATCAGGTAGAGGCCGAACGTGTTCCTGGTAACACGGTGGGTTTTTTAAATTTTTTTTTAATATCCCGAGAGTTACAGAACCAAGAGTCACATGAATTCAGATCAGGTGATCTTGCAGGTCTTGTATCTGAGAAACCTCTGGATATAACACATTCGTGGAAGGTTGCGTTAAGCAGATCTTTTACCGGTCGAGCGACATGAGCTGTATGTATGAAAACAATGGTTTCCACACAGTTGCGCTCCGCAAAGAAATTACATGCTACACAAGGAGGAATCGATAAAGTGCAGATATCTCTTTTACACCTGATAGGTCCCCTGGTTATATTCTCTTCAAACAAGAACGGACTGAGAATAAAGGTGCTTGGGAATCCACACCACTCAGTTACATATGGCGAGTGCAGGGGCCCGTCGTGTACAACAAGCAGTTTAACAGTACCCCTAATACGGCAGTTGGGTGTACTCACGGCGCCCCGCAGTGTAAATAGTGCCTCGTCACTCCATAGAATATTGCCGGATCACACGTCATCAGCTTCGATCCGTCTTAGAAACAAAGATGCAAATTCAGAACGTTACTGCGAATCATGAAGTTTCCGTTGCTGTACCGTCTGTATCTTGTACCAGTACCAACCTAAAACAGACAGCAAAACTCACGTGCTCCATGGTTGGTTACAGCAACAGAAAAGTAATCGGAAACTTCCACGGGGTTGCGACACCTTCCTCTTCCAGGTGCCACACAACGCTCGTCCGTGTTTCGGAATTTCATCATCTACTTTAAACCATTTAATGACATCCGGCCACTCCTCCGGCCTTTCAGTCGGCGATACTCTCTCAATGCAGCACTGTAACTGCTGCCGTTCACATCAAACCATTTCACTGGCAGCGCACTTTTCTCGAAAGCCATACTGCTCACTAACGCTATGCCTTGTCAAATGACAGCCTGGATGTAATACAGTCATACAGTGTACAGCGCCAGTTTTGCACCTCGTGTCTAAAATTGGAAGTAATTTTTTTCAAGTGTAGATCGGTTCCTCATTAACGCATTAGAATATCTATCAAGTTTGGCTGCCATGCGGTAATTACAGCTCACACTCGAGCTCCGTGAGTAGCTGCACTTTAATTATAACCACTCGATAGTTAATCCATCCACTGAACTAATAATATTTTGCTTGCTGTCTGGCACAACCATTTTAACAAGGCTCATTTCTCTAAAAAGCTTGGTTATTGATAGTTGTCCAGAATTTTGGTGCGTCGTGGGTAGTATTTTCATACGTCAAATATTTTTTTCCTCATTATGGTGTTCCTAAGGTTTTTAATGTCGTAGACCTTGTGTCCTAACACGGACACGTAACTCAAGGTGCGCATGAAGAGTGAAGACCCTGGAGAAGAAAATATTTGCTGAGCGCCTCGTCGTGCTTTGGTCGCGTCCATCGCACGGCGCTGTGTCAACGGGTCGGTTTGCAAAACGCCAGCGGCATGCCACTGCGGTTTTTGTCCGCTCGTGACAAAACAAGCACACCCAGCTGAAGGCGAGCCGAGCCCTAAATACTGCCGCCGAGGGCCTCATCCCGCTCTGCGCGCAGCTGCTGCTGGGGAACTTCCCGTGTACAGCTCGCCCGGAATTCCGTCGCGAACGCACTGCCCGGATATTTATTGGATCTCGTTACCAGAAGTGGCGGTACCTACTCTGCGGCAGAGACTTGGACTGAAGAACGACGTGGGAGGGTTTAGGCCGTGTCCGGCTAAGTGGCTGGCAGACTAAAAATCCGTGCAAGGATTTCTATTTTTCACTTCTGCGTTTTTCCCCCCTGGCAAAGAGTTGTAAATGCGCAAAAATGTCGAGTTGCACCGTGGTAGGAGTCCTTGTTAAAGTGTACGTTCCCAATCTCATGTGCTGCTGACGCACATAGTTCAGAGATTTCTGCATGTAATTTCCCTTTATTGTTCTATTTTTCTTGAGCGAATATAGTGTGCTTTACACTGAGGCGACAAAACTCATAGGATACCTCCTAATATCGCGTCGGACCTCCTTTTGCCCGGCGTAGTATTTAGCAACTCGACCTGTCATGGACTCAACATTTCGCTGGAAGTCTCCTGCAGAAATATTAAGCTATGCTGTCTCTATAGCCATCCATAATTTAGACAGAGCTGCCAGTGCAAGGTTTTGTACGTGAACTGACCTCTCGATGATGTCCCATAAATGTTCAATGGGATTCATGTCGGGCAATATGGGTGTCCAGAACGTCTTTCAGACCAATTCGCGAACAATTGTGGCCCGGGGACTTGGAGCATCATCGTCCATAAAAATTCCATCGTTGTTTGGGAACATCACTTCCATGAATGGCTGTAAATGGTCTCCAAGTAGCCGAACATAATCATTTCCACAATTGACAAAGCCTCCAAAATTATGCACAAACTAGCAAGACTCAACACAACTCAGTACAGATTACCTATTAAGACATAAGGACCTACCACATTGCGATATTTGAATCCATCGCATGCTTCGCCGCAAGTGCGTGGGCTCGCAGCCTGAACATACAGGCAATACAAGACAATTGCAAGACGAGGTCAACGTAGTGTACTCCTGAAAATGAGCGGAGCTTTCAACACCACATCAGTAGAAGCACTTTGCGTTGTGATGGTGACCTTTCCTATAGGCAGAACAATAAGTTATAAAGCTGCACTTTTCTGGCTTGAGACGGACAGGCTTGATAAGGTCGCCGAAATTACAGGAACCAACATTATGAACGAAACACTAAAAAGATTACAACTGAAACATGTCGATCCAAGCCGGGGGATGGTCCATTTCCTGACAGGCCACGGGCCGTAATCGGTACATTGAACCGCATGGGACTAACGATGAAACATGCGTTTTCGGAGAAACTGGGATACCAGAGCATGTCACACTGCTATGCAACACGCTTGCTTAAGTGAGACCTATACAGAACGACAGTGAGATCACCAGAATAATACGTAATCCCGATGATTGGAACACAATAAATAGCGTAGCCGATATTGTATCGAACACACTAAATGAAGAATACAAGAAGCAAAATCCGTATGAAAGGAAGCGTAGACAAGCACAAACAACACAATAAACCATGCGGGAAGACACAAGCACAACCACAGGTTCCGAAACTGAGGAAGGAACCAACACAAAAAATGGTTCAAATGGCTCTAAGCACTATGGGACTTAACATCTGAGGTCATCAGTCCCCTAGACTTAGAACTACTTAAACCTAACTAACCTAAGGACATCACACACATCCATGCCCGAGGCAGGATTCGAACCTGCGACCGTAGCGGTCGCGCGGTTCCAGACAGAAGCGCCTAGAACCGCTCGGCCACAGCGCCCGGCGAACCAACACACTAAGTGAACATGCCTCAGAAGGGATCAAAACGTAGGGGACGCAAACCAACAACGCATGACACTGTATGCCACAACACAGATACAAACAATATACCAGGCAGTAACAGTCATAAAACAAACAAACAACCGACCCCACATACATAGAGACTAGTAATAACGTAACGTCGCTTGGGAGGAGAATGTTCGAAGAACTTCTATTCCGAGGCTCGTACTCCCCAACGACATACTGCAGTGTTTAAAGTATACTGCATACAAGCAGCAATGTATTGTTCGCCTTACTGTGTGTAGATAGTAGATACTCTTCTCTATTTAAAGGTACAATGAATTAATTTTCTACATCAAATGTATTTTCTACATAAAGTACATATAAAACTAAAAATATAATGTATTAACTTATGTAAAGAATAATGCACTCAAGTAGCAATGAACTACATTCTTTTTCTACTAACAAATTTACAAACGTAAGTGTATTTCTCATGTTGTTGTTGTTGTTGTTGTTGTTATTGTTGTTGTGGTCTTCAGTCCTGAGACTGGTTTGATGCAGCTCTCCATGCTACTCTATCCTGTGCAAGCTTTTTCATCTCCCAGTACCTACTGCAACCTACATCCTTCTGAATCTGCTTAGTGTATTCATCTCTTGGTCTCCCTCTACGATTTTTACCCTCCACGCTGCCCTCCAATACTAAATTGGTGATCCCTTGATGCCTCAGAACATGTCCTACCAACCGATCCCTTCTTCTGGTCAAGTTGTGCCACAAACTTCTCTTCTCCCCAATCCTATTCAATACTTCCTCATTAGTTATGTGATCTACCCATCTAATCTTCAGCATTCTTCTGTAGCACCACATTTCGAAAGTTTCTATTCTCTTCTTGTCCAAACTATTTATCGTCCATGTTTCACTTCCATACATGGCTACACTCCATACGAATACTTTCAGAAATGACGTCCTGACACTTAAATCAATACTGGATGTTAACAAAGTTCTCTTCTTCAGAAACGCCTTCCTTGCCATTGCCAGCCTACATTTTATATCCTCTCTACTTCGACCATCATCAGTTATTTTGCTCCCCAAATAGCAAAACTCCTTTACTACTTTAAGTGCCTCATTTCCTAATCTAATTCCCTCAGCATCACCCGACTTAATTAGACTACATTCCATTATCCTTGTTTTGCTTTTGTTGATGTTCATCTTATATCCTCCTTTCAAGACACTGTCCATTCCATTCAACTGCTCTTCCAAGTCCTTTGCTGTCTCTGACAGAATTACAATGTCATCGGCGAACCTCAAAGTTTTTATTTCTTCTCCATGAATTTTAATACCTACTCCTAATTTTTCTTTTTTTTCCTTTACTGCTTGCTCAATATACAGATTGAACAACATCGGGGAGAGGCTACAACCCTGTCTTACTCCCTTCCCAACCACTGCTTCCCTTTCATGTCCCTCGACTCTTATAACTGCCATCTGGTTTCTGTACAAATTGTAAATAGCCTTTCGCTCCCTGTATTTTACCCCTGCCACCTTCAGAATTTGAAAGAGAGTATTCCAGTCAACATTGTCAAAAGCTTTCTCTATTTCTCATGTAAAGCTAAAATTCATGTATTCCCTGTATCAAATGCTCAGTCAATCTAAGGTATCACATAGAATATACCGCAACTACCGAGAATAGGACAAACAAACAGCTGCCCTGACTTGCAGCACTCCCAATAATATACCAATACACACACACAGTTTATATACATAGGCACAGACCATTTTAGATGAGAATAGCACGAGGTTCCACCGAGACTTTCTCACCTGAAATAGGTAGAAATAGGCCATCACCAACCAACACGCTACGTAGGCTATATTACACACCCAGATACAGTACATACTACAAATTGTTTCCACCACACTCGTTGTATTAAATTTTTCTTTGGCATTTGCGTGTATAAATCGTATTCTCATCAGAAATTTTTATTGGGTTAGATAGAGCAGCAATCAGTCGTAGAATTAAGTTACTTTAATATGACATTTATAGTCACAACGCAAATCATATTTCGACCTGTGTCAGGTCTTTATCAATGCAGTGCGGAACTGTAGCAGTTGTTGTTGCTCAAGTGAATGCTTACATTCGACCCATATTACATTTTAAGGCGGTCGGTTATTCTGATGATTGAACTGTGTAAGCATTCACTTGAGCAACAACAACTGCTACAATTCCGCACTGCATTGATAATGACCTGACACAGGTAGAAATCTGATCTGCGTTGTGACTATAAATGTCACATTAAAGCAACTTAATTCTACGACTGATTGCTGCTCTATCTAACTCAATATAACCACAGTCGTTGCGTGCACCCACCCCATGGAGGGCAACCTGAAGAAATTTTTATATTATGTTCCTTATATTATTTAAAAAAGCTTTAACAACTGCATACCAATAACATTGTAATACTGAGAAGTTTTTGCTGTTGGATTCAGAAGCATTCGACCCATCTTACATTTCAAGGCAGTCGGTTATTCTGTATTATTAATGAAATAAATAAATGATTTCCACTGAATGATAGGTTTCATGTAGTATAAACACAGCCCAGACCATTATGGGGCCACCATCCTTCCACACTGCCTTGTTGACAACCGGGGTTCATTGCTTAGTGGGGTCTGCGCCACACTCGAACCCTATCAACAATTCTTACCAACTCATCTGACCAGGTCACGGCTTTCCAGTCGTCTATGGCTCAACCGATAGGATCACGAGCCCAGGAGAGATGCTGCAGAAATGCCATACTGTTAGTAAAGGCATTCATGTCGATCGTCTGCTCCCATAGTCCAATAATGCCAAATTTCGCGCATTGTCCTTACGGATACTTTCGTCGCACTTCCGCATTGATTTCTGCGGTTATTGCACGCGATATCGCTTCTCTGTTAGCAATGACAACTCCAAGCTAACGCCGCTGCTCTCGGTCGGTAACAGAAGGCCGACGGCCACTACATTGTCCGTGGTGAGAGGTAGTGCCTAATATTTGGTGTTCTCGGCACACTCTTGACTCTGTGGACCTCGGAATATTGAATTCCCCAATGGTTTCCGAAATAAATGTTCCATTCCACGTTCCAAGTCCGTTAATTCCCGTCGTGCGGTCACGATCAAGTCGTAAACATTTTCATATGAATCACCTGACTACAAATGACAGCTCCACAATGCACTGCCCTTATACCTTGTGTACGCGATAATACCAGCATTTCTATATGCGCGTATCGCTGTCCCATGACTTTTGTCACTTCAGTGTAATTCAGATCTGTCTGCCTGTTATTTGTCGTTATAGTTCTATTTTCATGAACTAATATAGTGTTGTATTATATGTGTCATAGTGATTTCAAAATATTGGATACTGAATTTTTAACGTGCTATTCATAATGACTTTGAGATACAATATATTCGCTGCATCCTTATATGTAAGAGGGCCTGTGTAACTTCGTCCGTAAGCCTGTTCTAAGGTAGGAGGAAGGCAAGAGCATACGAGGTGTGATCGAGAAGTAACAGGAATTTTTGTTTTTCTAAGTACACTTATTTCCTCTTCAAAGATATCCGCTTAGATACTGTACAGCTGTGCGAGCGCTTTTTCCAATCTTGGAAGCTCATCTGGAACTCACTTTTCGTTATTGTGTTCAGCTCCTTCAGTGACTGTTTTTATCTCCTCATTGGTGGCAAAACGACGGCCTTTCGCGTTTCTCGTCAGCCTCGGGAATAGTAAGAGTGGCAGAGAGCAAAGTTCGACGAATACGGTGGCTGAGGCCTAATGTTTTTGCCGTTTTACGTCACCTGTTTATTATAACCTGCTTAGAAGTTGTGAATTCTTGTCGATTTCATTCAGCCGTTGCTGAGCGATATCCGAGCTATATCGTTTTTGGTCGAAATTCAACCATTTCGGAACAAACTTTGCTGCTATGGTTTTCATGCGCAAAAATTCGAAAAAATTGCTTGGCATGAGTCAAAGTATATGCCGACATCATAAGGAACATATCTGTTGGTGATTCGGCGATTTTCCAGAACAATTTTGTTTATTTCTTCCATATTGTCGCCATCAACTGATGTTCTAGGGCGCCAGGGCGGTCGTCATCATCAACGTCCACTCTACCCTCTTTGAAACGTTTATACCAGTAGTAAACTCTTGTCGTACTCGTAGTAGATTCGCCAAAAGCCACAGTCAACATTTCGAATGCGGCGCTGCTCTTTATTTCATTTTTCAAGCAAAATTTAATTCAAGTTCTTTCATCCATCTTTTTCGTAAGTAAAAATTCGTCGAGCACTCGAAAACACGTCCAACATTTCGACTATCATCGATAAACTAAATTTTCAAAGCAGCTGAAAATGCAAACATACATCAAGAATATACGAGGGTTGAAACTTAGTGGCAACTATTTATTCACAACTGATACAAAAGCGTTACACGTTTCCACCTGTTACTGTCCTTCAAAGTAGTCACCAACGTTGTGTAGAACCCATTGCCAGCGATGTGGAAGGCGTAGTATACCGTTAGCAGAGCCTGTCCTGTTGATGGTGCGAATGGAGCGGCCTAAAGTTATGGTGATTCTCGTGTACGACTGTGATGGTGTTATCCTAACACATTAAGTTCGGGAACTGATGACCTCAAATGTTAAGTCCCATAGTGCTTAGAGGTATTTTGAGCATTACGTTCCTCCACGGCAGACCGTCAATACACAGTATTACTGTTTGTTTTTGGAGCATCACCTGCCGCCAGCTTTGCGAAAGAGGCTGCGACACTTCCTTCGCAACCCACCCATCATTTTGACGACGATGCGCGGGCACATACAGCGCAAGCTGTGGCTGCTCTGTTCGGTCGATGGGACTGGGAAGTACTGTACCATCCACCGTACTCCCCGGATTTAAGCCCTTATGACTGATTTGATTCCGAATATGAAGGAGCCACTTCCTGGCATTCGCTTCAGAACTCTTCCAGAGATTCGACAGGCAGTAGACCACTCCATTCGCACCATCAACAGAACAGGCTCTGCTAACGGTATACTACGCCATCTACATCGTTGGCAGCGGGTTCTGCACAACGCTGGTGACTACTTTGAAGGACAGTAACAGGTGCAAACATGCAACCCTTCTGCATCGGTTGTGAATAAATAGTTGCCACTATATAAGTTCCAACCCTCGTATGTACCAACAAGATAAAAAAAATTGAAAATCGGATGTATAAAGCTGGCGAAATTAAAAAATTGGAGTTACTTTTTGAACACACCTCTTTCCCCGACTGGACCATTCCCAGTAAAGGCACGGTGATGGTCTGACCAACCTAAGGATTGACTAAATCTGTACATTTTCCAAGAAACAATTCCGGCATTTGGCATAAACTATTTTAGGGAAACTATAAAAACCTAAATCTGGATGACCGTACGTGTACTTGAACTGGTAAAAGTGGTGTATTTTTAGGGTTCCCACTTATGAACTTAAGACTGAGGCAGACAGGGCAGTAAACCAGGAGAAGTTAGTGTTGAAAAGCAGCGTAACCCGCCAATACTCGAAGGGAAGAAAGAAGATGGGGTTTAACGGCTCGTCGACATCGAGATCTTTAGAGACGTAACACAAGCTCGGATTGTGCGAAAGATTGTGAAGGAAATCGGTCGTGCCATTTCAAAGGAACTATCGCGGTGTTTGTCTGAAACGATTTAGGGGAATCACGGAAAACCTAAATCTGGGTGGCCGGACGCTGGTTTGGCTCCTGAATGCGAGTCCAGTCTGCTAACTACGGCGCCACGTCGCTCGGTGGCGATGTTGGGAGAGACTCCATTGTCCGATGGTGTACGTATACAACGCTCTTCACCATAATGTACAGTAGACTCCTTGATCAAAGAGATGTTCCCAGTGACTGGAAAGGAGCACAGGTCATCCATCTGCAGAAAAGGAAGTAGAACTGATCGTTAGAACTACTGTCCTATGTCACATTAATTTTTAGGTCGTATTCTACGTTGGTACGTGACCTTCCTGGAACAAAATATCCTCCTTCGAAATTCAAAGTGTCTATCAGAGCGAGATTGAAGGTCGAGGATTAGACTACCAACCCGCCGCTCCGTGTTCGATTTTTGCTCGTGGCCTTTTTTTTTTCATTCGATATTTTTTTCGATGTACCTGATAATATTCTGATAATCGGATTACATTTCTTTGCCATTTTTTGAAGTAGAACGTCGGTGGGTATGATTAATAATCAAATAAGTATATATTATAATGTATTCTTTTCATCATGATACATAGTTCAAAATGCACCTAAAGTATATTATTGCGTAATCCTAACTGATCGTCTACTCGTGAGCGTTTTCGCAACGAATGGGATGACACATATGATAGAAACAGGCAAAACATAAATATTTCTCGCACCTTGCGAACACACGAACGAAATTGACTGGATTGACATGTTTTCCGGTACATTGTTGAGGGAAAAATACCTGGTTCAAGCTGTTCAAAACATATGTATCAGATATCAGTTTCTGTGGGTACCAAGCTTATAAAAGCATATCTTGAAAGACAGGCGTGAAGTACTGGTTATGGGCCTATGCATGAATTTTGGTAGCATCCGCCCTATCTTTCAATTCACTGCTCTGCCATGATGTCACATGGTTTTGAAGTCGTGCGATGAAATTTTTTACCTGTCGGAAAAAGTAAATATCACACAGTTGACAAGGAAAAGTACATATCGGTAGTATCACTTTCACGTTGCAGGTCGGTTGAGCATCATCAGTGAAAGTCCTATCTAGCGTGTCATGAACCACGAAGAAAATTTTTTTTACGGATTGTTTGCAGATGATGCTGTCATTTACCGTCATGTAAAGTCATCAGATGATCAAGACGAACTGCAAAATGGTTTAGGCAAGATATCTGTGGGGTGGAAAAAGTGGCAGATTGACTCTAAATCATGAAAAGTATGAATTCATTCACATGAACACTATAAAGAATCCGCTTAATTTCAGTTACACGATAAATCACACTTATCTAAATACTGAGGGATTACAATAACTTTAATTGGAACGATCACGTAGATAATGTTGTGGGGAAAGAAAACCAAAGTCTGCGATTCTTTCGCAGAACACTTAAAAAATGTAACAGGTGTACCAAGAGACTACTTGCACTACGGTTGTCCGCCCTCTTCCGGACTATTGCTGTGCGGTGTAAAATCCGTATCAGATAAGATTGACGGAGGACACCGAAAATGTTCAGACAAGGGCAGCTCGTTTCGTATTATCACGAAATGAGGGAGAGAGTGCCACGGATATGATACACGAAGTGGACTGGCAGTCATTAAAAAAAATGTTCAAATGTGTGTGAAATCTTATGGGACTTAACTGTTAGGCTTACTCACTACTTAACCTAAATTATCCTAAGGACAAACACACACGCACCCATGCCCGAGGGAGGACTCGAACCTCCGCCGGGACCAGCCGCACAGTCCATGACTGCAGCGCCTGAGACCGCACGACTAATCCCGCGCGGCACAGTCATTAAAACAAAGGCGTTTTTTGCTGCAGCAGGACCTTTTCATGAAATTTCAGTCACCAAAATTTCGCCTCAGAGTGTGAAAGTATTTAGTTGACGACGACCTACATTGGGAGAAATGATCCTCATAATAAAATAAGAAAAATCAGACCTCCCACGGAAAGGTTTAAGTGTTCGTTTTCTCGCGCACTGTTCGAGAGTAGAACGGCAGAGAAGTAGCTTAAAAATCGTTCGATGAAACTTCTGCCGGGCACTTGATTCTGAATTGCTGAGTGATAGTGTACATACACATGTAGAAAATAACTGTCAGTAGTCTACGTATATGTATTTGATTATTAATCACATCTCTCAGTGAAAGAAAGGTATTCCCATTATGGAATGGTATTCCCATTATCAGAATATTATCAGATACACCGAAAAAAGTCGAATGAAAAAAAAACACAATCAATAATCGAACACGGACAAGTTTGGAAGGTAGGGGATGAGGTACTGGTGGAAGTAAAGCTGTGAGGACGGACGGGCAGCTCAGTCGGTAGTTACATAGAATGATCGGGTATCCAAGATACAGCATGAAACCACATAAACGTTAATAGCTAGGACATTATTATCTTTGGACCCCACATTATTTTAATAAAAAATGTTTGCTTTCAGACGAACTTTCGATGTGTAGCGTTGAAAAAACAATTTCTGTTATCCTCTTTGACCTCTATTTTTATCAATAATTAGAGTTTCTAGCAAATAGCCAAAACCCATGTCTCTTTATTTTCAATATAGAGGGCCGTTGCAAAATTTGATAAAAATCGGCGACCCAAATGGCAGAACGTCCCCTTGTTAACACGAAACACAACCATGTGTAGGTATCGCTTCACTGCACAATAGTTTTCTGATGAGGCAGCGCCGGATGGAGTGGCCGAGCGGTTCTAGGCGCTACAGTCTGGAACCATGCGACCGCTGCGGTCGCAGGTTCGAATCCTGCCTCGGGTATGGATGTGTGTGATGTCCCTACGTTAGTTAAGTTTAAGTAGTTCTAAGTCCTAGGGGACTGATGACCTCAGATGTTAAGTCCCATAGCGCTCAGAGCCATTTGAACCATTTTGATGAGGCAGCCTCCTTGTGCACATTAGTGTCGACCGCTTTCATTAATAGGTATAATCTTACGTTAAAGTTTTAACACAGTAAGTCAAGTATTATAGTTACGAATTGTTTGTGTCTTGAGGCAATGTAACTTATGGCACGCAAGATACCCAGACTAAATTCATCCAGTATTGAGGATGTGAGCAGTTAGCGACTTACAACAACCTTTACATAAAATTTCAGTCCATTTCTAAAATTCTTCTCGCTGAAAGTCCCCACAAAACAAAGAAAGGAAAAAAATTGTCGCTTGCTACATTTTCGAGGGATGTCATTTTAATTTATTACTTCTTTGCTACTAACTCTAGTTATAACACGTTTTGCAAATAGTATCCACCGATACCACAGAATTTACCAGCATAGTTATATCATTGTACGACACACAGTTCAGGAGATACGAGATTATAAACATTGAGATGCTTGAAGAACTAGCCTTTCTTAAAACAGAGTTCTATTCTTTGAGGAATCGGGGGTCGTGGAGGTCATCTAGAACTGATGGTGATTAATAACGAGGTATGTCATTCATTTTCAACAATTAAGAAATGGACAATTGAATTCTGCTTCGTTTGAAGGTGGCCTTTTCGAAGGATGTCTTAAAAGTGGCATAACGGATAACATAGACTACTAAAGATATACGAAATAGCTAATAACATAGGCATTCATTTTACATGAAACCATAATTACTACGAAAAGTTTGTGCCAAATGTGTGCCACATCTGTCGAATGTAGTCCTAAAGTAGACACAAAAACAAAAATCGAAACAGTATCAGGGCCGTTTTGAAACGAATCGAACTAGTTATGTGCGCCAGTTTGTTACGATGAATGAGATGCAGGTCGAACTATTCCTAACAGAAACGAATTTGTCGTCAAAACAGTGGTTGGGAACCGGTGGTGTTTTGCGAGATATTCTTAAGTTAATTTAACATTACGGAAATGGTAAAGACAGTGTTTTCGGATTGGAAGTGAATATTCTTTTTGATTGCCATTTAAAGCTTAAAGTAGAGAATTGTATTCTGCAGCAACTGGTTAAAAAATCCTTTGGTGAACCATTAGCCTGCAAAAGGAAGTCATCTCTTTTCAGGAAAATGCTCTGTCTACAAATGCACCCTAGCAATTCGAAAACTGATAAATTTGAGTTCGTATTGTTGGAACGTCAATGTATCCCTCAGATTTGGTGTCCTGTGACTACCACTTCATCCAAAAATTTCTGGATTGAAGATGTGTGCAGTTTAATGGAGATAGAATGACTGCCGTTGACTGGTATTTTGCAGACCTTCCAAAGTCGTTCTTGAGAGAGAGACTTTCCTAATCCGAAGAACGTTTTATAAAACTTTATGGCGTAAAAGTATTACATCTAAAAATAAGTGCGTTTTTCACTTGAAAAATAAAAAATAAACCTGTTTTCTGCAGCCACAATAACTTCTTACATTGCTTGCTGATAATCAATTGCAGCGGTTATAGGAAATTGCCTTACTGTTAAGTTAGACATTGCTTTTACTTCTCTTACTATTGAGGCAAACTCCCTGATTTCAGTTCAATAAGAAGTTTTCTATCCAGCGGTATAATTGCTCTGTTATTCCGGAATAGTGCGATACTTTCGCGGTGCCAAATCGGGCACACATGTGAAGTAGTCATTACCGCCATTGTTCTGGACGCAAAGTTCATTTTACTGCCTAGTGCAGAAGTTGGTTATCCGGTTATATAATTGTATCATATGGATGTTTGTGGAACAGATACACCTAGAAAGAAAGTGTCTAGTATTAAAAAAAACTTGTTTTCGTTATTGAGCATCAGTGGCAGGCCTCCATAGCTTCTCTGAAATAGTTCAGCTGTTGGACGTAAAGGCAGGCACTTTGTAATAGTGGGGACTGACGACTACTCTGAATCGCACATCACTCTGCTATCCCTGCCATACGTCAGTCACGACGATCCAAATCTGAGAGTTATGGCACATCCAGGTCGTTGTAGGTGTGAAGGAGGCCGGTAAGTTGTGGCAGTAGGAGGAGTGAGAGGAAACAAGTAGGTGGTGGCAGTCGCCGGGTGATCCCGAGTGCCCCCGGCATTAATTGCAGAGCGGCGGTCCGGTCGTTGTCCCGCGTAGCTGGCCTTGCTCTCCTAGCGGCTGCGGCTGGCGGCCCTGCTGCAACCACTGCCTGTTCACTTGTGGCTGGCTGAAGCTTCACAGTAGCCGTGTGGAACGAGGAATGTTCGATGATCGTCGATATTTACAGAAGATCGATATATTAGTATCGATATTATAATCTTTGAAACCTTGAAACATCAATACTAAGGGAAAACATCGGCCTCCGATGCTGACCCCCCCCCCCTCCTGCCCCCCCTAAAAAAAAGTCGGATTTGTTCCCACTGCCGGTAATGTATTCTTCATTTAAACAAATATTTTTCTGAACATTCCTCATAACAACGCGAGTGCATCACGTAATCGACATGTAAACGTCGTCTTTGACGAAGATGGAGACAAATGTTTTCAAACAAATTGAGAGAGGGTCATAAGCTGTTGTTATTAATGCCTTTCATTGTTCATTCTGTTTATGTTTCGTGATGGCAAGTAGTGTAGGCAACACATTTATTCACTACTGGGAAACGAGATATCAAATGTGTAGCACAAGAAAAGAGTAAGTTTCGAACTGCTACGGACACAGTCCTACCATTGTCAACAAAATCCATTAGAAGTCTGGGGAAACGGTAACGATTTTACTAACTCAGAAATGTAGTTATACGCAGTACACATACTCAAAAATAGTCGCCAAAACTGTTGGCACATTTATCCCATTGCAACACTAGCCGGTCGATTCCATCCGTGAAGAAGCTAGGCGGCTGCTGTCTGATCCAAGCCTGGATCCAGTAGCACACTACGTCGTCCGTTGCGAATCGATGTCCGCGAATAGCTTGTTTGAGAGGTCCAAGCACATGAAAGTCACACGGTGAAAGGTGGGGACTATACGGTGGATGTTCCAGCGTTTTCCACCGAAACTGCTGCAATGTCCAGGACGAGCATCGTCTTCCAGTGACTCGCGCCCCTCAAGGAATCTTTTGCGACATTCCACAACAGTTGAACGACTCAGATTGTACACACCGTACACAGCCTTCATCCGTCGATACGTTTCACGGGCTCCTACTCCCCCCGCCGCCAAAAATCGAATAACTCCTCGTTGTTCCTGCTTACTCGCCTGCATGTTCGGTAGTGGACGGTAACTTGTGTGACCACCTTCTCTTCGGCGTGAAACCACACTGGCGCGTTGCAGCAGCAAACGGTGCGTACGCGTCACTCTCTCTCTTGGCTCCATGGTGCCACCTTACTTGTAAGGCAAAGTTAGACGCACTGACCAGGTTTCATTTGAATGAACGTCATACCTATTCAAAGTTACAAAAAAATTTCCAAAAATATTTGTGCTTTATAGCCCATTCTCTGCCATATAGGCTGCCCTGCACTACAGTCGTGTTTTGTGGTAATAGTGTACCACTTGCCTATCAACTTGTGGCTGCCTACAAGTCAGGGACAAGAAACTGTTTTCCAACCCCCTGACATTTAGGCGCTGCCATGCGTGACAGGTGGAAGTTGTAGTGGCCTGCCTTATCGAGCCAATACTCAGGGCAGCCTATATGTCATGCGCAAAAACATTATTTCAGCCCGCAGCATGTACTCTGTGCTGCACAACAGGTGTGTTGTGGGAGTAGTATTGGCCTGCTTTATGGACCTCTTTTTGCAACGGCTGCATATGCAGATGGGCATGGCTGGAGGAAGATTGAGATGGATAGAGGAGGGAACAGATAAGGAGAGAGGGGGACACATGGTGATGGGGAGATGGGGGGGATGGATAGAAAGAGGGGAGGGGACAGAAAGATGGGATAGGTGACATGGACAAAGGAGAGTGAAGGAGATGAGCAGGGAGGCTGTGTGATGAAGATCAAGAGAGGGGGAGGAAGTGGTGTGTGCATTGTGTGTGACATACATGTACGCGGCAAAACCGCAGGAAAAGGCTAGTTGATAAATCAGTATGGGCTGGTGCAAAATCCATTATCCACTTAGGGAATGCATGTCTCTAGATTGGTCCTACATATGTCGATATGGAGTGTGTGTGGGGTTTTTGAGATGTCAGGCATTTAGGCAGCAATCACAGCTAACATCATGTGATCGCAGCGGTTGCCACATCTATACTGGCAAGGCAGCATAACATTGCTACGCGATGGCAGTGTCAACTATGTATCTTGATATTTCAGACAGGCCAATAAGTAGGTGTGGACGAAGTTGGCGTTAGGCTGCAGAGCATTACTGGGCAACCACAATATATGCACATTAAATATTTCTGGATCCGTTGAAGCAATAAATACTCTGATGGTACCCTAAGAGCAACGATTTGGCCCTCCGGTCATTAATCACAGCTATACTGCGCAACAGAACTGAATTTTCACTTTCTCGAAACCCCGTAATTGTATCCCGTTGGGCCGCATAAGTTTCAAATTTGCCTCAAAGGTGCCTACAACCTTCCTCTGTAAGGGTGCAAAATTCTCAGGCTCGGCGACACTTCCTATAGCAAGGTGTCGACACATGCGAAAAAAAACGCCACAGCTCAAAAGTTCATGTGAGCTGTAAAGTGATTTAATGGTGTCACGTTGGCACCAAATTTCACTAAAATTTTGCCCCACGCCACCGTGAATGTCTCACACGATGAGTAGGTTGTCACAGTCCCTCTTACCCACATTTCAACCCTTCCTTTGACGTCTCTACGATGGAGGTCAGAAATGCGACACCTAGCGTTGAAATCGCGCGATTTTCTTACGGGTGGCCGAGGAAAACAGTTCGCAGTGCAGTGAGCAACAGAAAGATGTCCTTGACATCCTTTAACATTGCTGACGCCCTCAGAAGTTTCAACCCTTCTCTAAGGACAGTGTGGGGCTAAACGCTTTGAAGTGCAGCACTACTCAATATTTGTTTGCTCTCTTGTACGGGTTGGAACCACTAGCGACCGTTCAAAACCGTTCGATGAAATATGAACGACATCCGAAGCATCAAAGCTTTTTTCACCCCTCCTGTTTTCCGCCGTGCTGTGGCGTGATCTTGCGAGAGAGCGACATTAACATTTGCGCGAATAACACGGCAAAGTATCCCTCTAAGACCTCTCAGTTCGGCAACACCCTCTCTGCAACCCAACGTGCTAGCCCCGCTTTAAATCGCTCCTTACGTATGCTCCTAGACATTCTATGGATGTGACTGCTTCCACTGTTTCTTCTGCAATCGTATAATCGTACATTAATGGGTCTTTCCGCCTATTGATGTGCAGTACATTATATTTTATGTTCGGAGTCAATTGTCAATCCTTGGGCCAAGTGTCGCTTCTCTTTTAGGTCTGCCTGCATGTCGCTTCAGTTTTCTAGCGGTGTGACTTACCTGTGTACAAGAGGATTATCGGCAAAAATAAATAAATAAATAAATAAATAAAATGCCTGGAATATTGGACATCATCCGTTACAACATTTATATAAGCTTTGTAAACTCCGTCCGAAGAGACCTCGGAAGGCCCAATGGTACCGACCGACCGCCATTTCATCGTCAGCCGATAAGCGTCAGTGGATACGGATGTTTACGGGCATGTGGTGAGCACACCGTTCTCCCGGCCGTTGTCAGTTTTACATGACTGGAGCCGCTACTTCGCAGTCAAGTAGTTCCCTAATTGGCGTTACGAAGACCGTGTGCATCCTGCTTGCCAACAGCGCTTGGCAGATGCAGACGGTCACCCATTCAATCGCTAGCCACACCCGACAGCGCTTAACTTCGGTGATCTAGCGGGAACCGGTGTTACCACCACGGAAGGCCGTTGGCTAGTCGAGCATAAAACAGATTCCAAAATTCTGCAACGGAAGGATACCAGAGATTGTGTTTTTTTCCCCATCACTAGAAGCGTTTCACTCTTCCAGCTACACTGCTAGAAAAGGAGCAAGTTCTTTCACATACTCTAGAATCGTACAGATATCCCATCGATTCCAGTGGGTCTTCCTCTGTTTATCGATTCCATTGCTTTTCTGACCGTGGTCACTTATTTGTGTTGACGTTAGTGCCATGATTTAAGTGCGAACTCTCAGTAGTCTCACAGGAATTCTCAGTGGAGCGTTTTTGTGAAAAGGCATTCAGTACTTCGGCTTTCTCTTTCTGTCATCTTCCTTTTCGATGTCATTGTGGTCACATAGTGTCTGGCTGCATCACTTCGATCCGTTTACTATTTAACAGAAGACCAGAAGTTCTTAGGATTTTCTGTCAAGTTGGTGGATAGAATTTCATTTTCGGATTCACCGAACACTTCGCGCATAGCTTTCGTTTCGCCAGTCTTGTTTCGTTCGTTTTTGTTTGTCTGCGAGCTGCAGTGAAGCTCTCTGTGCTTTCGTACCAGCTTTCTAACACGGCTGTCGAACCACGACGAGTCTTTCCCATCCCTCATAGCTTTGCTCGGCACGTACCAGTTTAAGGAGTATTTGAATCTATGTTCCCTCGTACAAGTTGAACACTTTCAACGAGATGTTCTTCCACCACGGCAATGATACCACTGCAGAGATATGGATGCGAGAGGCTACGCCTCCGTGAACCAAAATTGAACGAAGGTAGATCTGGTTCAAAATGGTTCAAATGGCTCTAAGCGCTATGGGACTTAACATCTGAGGTCATCAGTCCCCTAGACTTAGAACTACTTAAACCTATCTAACCTAAGGACATCACACACATCCTTGCGTGAGGTAGGATTCGAACCTGCGACCGTAGCAGCAGCGCGGTTCCGGACTGAAGCGCCTAGAACCGCTCGGCTACAACGGCCGGCGGTAGATCTAGAAAATTTGCTGTGAGTAATAGTACTACCACAAGCAAATCACCGATTATGAAAAGTACAGCTCAGATGTTGTTTCTCGCCTATATTTTTTTTCTATAAAATGTGAGAAACTGTGCCTTGTCATTCATTTTTCCGAAACACCTGATCCATCGTGCCACATCACACATTAATAAAGAAAAAAGACATTCTTCTCACTGGCCAGCGGGGAGTGTTCTGCGGTTATCGATCGTTATTAGATGTGTTAGAGATTTACTTCCATGTAAATGATGTGGCTTCATCGGAAATGGTATTCACTAAAGTACGTCACAATTTGTGTTTAACCGAAGTTAGAATTCACGTTGTGCGGCACTGTGTTCATTGGGTAGGCTTATATGAAATGGGTACTGTATAAGGAAAGCTGTACACGTGTTTGTGAAACATCACAAAGCGCAAAAAATCGATGTGTGCTAGCTACAGGACTACACTGAACGTCAGTAATATGTTGCTCCTTTGCGACATTTCCTTGGACTTATTTAGATGGAATATGCGCCGGAGAGCCTGTTGCGTTCGTACAAAGCGTAGTTATAGAGGTATCGATCATGAAAGCGGCAACGATGTTCATCAAAAGCAGCAAGGGCTCTTACTTAGAAGGCATAAGCAAACACCGTGTCAGCAAATGAACAGTAACTTTTTTTTTTCAGTAAAGTCGCATTAGACCACTGAACAGCGAATTGTGAAGTTCGGAGCAAGAAGGATTGGTGTGTCTGGGGGGGGGAGACAAAAAAGACGCCGCTGCCGAAAAAATGTCAATGATGAAATGTGTTTTGTATCGGAAGATTTCAACGTACGTTGCCATTATTGACCTTTTCTCATGACGCATTTTATAGACGAGATTTTTTTAACAGCAGATATCTTGTTTTACCCACTGGCACCTCGTTATTGTGAAACATGTTTACGGAATATTCCGTTCATAACTTGAACAACTCGCATAGAGATTCAACAGTCTAGGTAAACTAGACGATTCAGACGCTCAGTTGGTCGTTGATAAAGCGACACATACCGATGTGACCAGCAGCTCAGATAAGGACAGTTCAAACACCACATACAAAACCTTCGTACCCGAGCGTACGAATTATCTACTTCCAGGTCTCTTTGTGTCTTACACTGTTCCATAACAAAGATGCTCAAATTTTAAGCATATTCTGTTACATTAGTTTTCACTCTAACGAGGTGATACAGTTGAAACACTGCCTAAAACTTGATCTCCAAAGCTAACGTGGTGGGCGTATTAAATTTTCTTTTGTAAAACACCCTCGATTTCTTATTTCTTCCGTTTTCTATTTATTTTTCTTGGTGACATGCCGCACAGGCAAAGTTCTCAAGTTTTTCTTGAGATCCGTAACGTTACGTTTCGTATATTGCTCAAGTGTAAGCTATCGATCTGCGGGTGACTTAACGCAAGATAAATACGCTCGGTAATTATTTTCTGGCTTACCGAGTTATTGGACGTTCAGCTGAACTGCTGCTTAGCTTGCATTCCACGTGTGGGTAATGTGACCGAAGTATAACGCATTGTTTCCTCGTGTAAATATCCATTCCGGCGGTGCAATAAGGTGCTTTGTTTACAAGGTTCGATCGGGCGCGAAATGTAAACCACAGTGAAAATAAAGACTGTTTCATTTGCAACATTTAATTAATCCGCATGTTCTGATTTTCCTTTCATAGACGATTTACTCGAATCGCCTGATCCATTCGCTGAGCATGATCATCGGCTGATATTGGCTTCCTCCCCTGACCGCCTGTATCATGAACGTCTGTATGCCTGCACTGTTGCCGCATTTTGCCGTCGCGCTTGACAATTACGTTATGTGGACTGCATGAAACGAGGTGGAACCCCGCAGCCCGAAGAAATCAAATGACAGAACGCACTTCTCACTTGGCGGGAACTCTGTTGTTGTAGATATCTTCACGTGCTCACTGTGCGGGCGGAACTGAAAGGTGTGACTTGACGCGATCGACGGGAGTACTAGAGGCACCGCACAACACATCTGCCCAATGTTGCGTTGGATTTTCACTGTAGTTTTAATTTCGCGACCGATCAGACCTTGAGGGAAAAAAATGAGAGTTGGATTCTGAGCAAGTCGATTTTTTAATCTTATTAAATAAGTGTCGGCACATTTGTAACATACGGAATCTTTATTGTTGTTGTTGTTGTTTTCAGTCCAGAGACTGGTTTGATGCAGCTCTCCATGCTACTCTATCCTGTGCAAGCTTCTTCATCTCCCAGTACTTATTGCAACCTTCTGAATCTGCTTAGTGTATTCATATCTTGGTCTCCCTCTACGATTTTTACGCTACATGCTGTCCTCCCATACTAAATTCGTGATGCCGTGATGCCTCAGAACATGTCCTACCAACCGACCCCTTCTTCTTATCAAGTTGTGCCACAGATTTCTCTTCTCCCCAATTCTATTCAACACCTCATTTGTTATGTGATCTACCCATCAGATCTTCAGCATTCTTCTGTAGCACCACATTTCAAAAGCTTCTATTCTCTTCTTGTCCAAACTATTTATCTTCCATGTTTCACTTCCATACATGGCTACACTCCATACAAATACTTTCAGTATCAAATTAGGCTCGTTGAAGTGGAGCATTACGGTACCGTGGAAAGGCAGGGGACCGTGCAGTACGTTTATCCGTTTCTGATTTTGTGTAGGAAGCTTCCCTGGAAGCTCCTGAGGTGCAAATGGGTTCGTCCCTAAATGATTTGAGATAGTTGTCTACCTCCAGTGCCGTAGAGGAAGCACAACTGCCTTGGGTACCACATACTGCCTCTCACGGAGTGCACCCTTTATTGGACCAAACAGATGGAAGTTGGAAAGTGCGGTATCTGGGCTGCAGGGTGGATAAGGAAGAGCAGTACAGTGAAGTTTTGTGAGCTCGTCTCGAATGCGCCGACTTCTGTGAGCCTTTGCGTTGTCATAGAGAAGGAAAGTTCGTTTACATTTTTCTCCAGTTTCCTGAGAGTAGCGAAATACACTTCCGAGTTGATATTTGCTCTATGAGGGAGGACATGAAACAGAAAGAATCCAGACTGTCGCCGTGACTTAACCGGCTGGTTGCTCTATGAGGGAGGACATAAAAAAAAAGAATCCAGACTGTCGCCGTGACGACTGGGTCTACGGCTTTGAACTTTTTCTTCGGACTCTCCATGGCGCCACTTCATGGATTGCCGTTTTTTCCTGTTCGAAGCGATGAATCCATGTTTCATCGCCTGTGACGATGTTTGACAAAAAAATCGTCACGATCGGCCTGCAAACGCGCAAGCAATTACGCGCGCATTGTCCATCGTTGCCCTTTATGTTGTCTTCTGTTAGGTGGCGAGGAACACAGCGGGCGCACACCTCCGAGTATCCCAAATGGTGGACAAATGTGTCAGCACTACCAACGGGGACGTCCGGTTGAGCAGCCCAGTGCTTGATTGTGATCCGTCGACCACTTCGAATTAGTGTGCCTGCACGTTCCAACAATACAGGAGTCGCAGCTGTGAGTGACCGGCCGGCACGCGGGAGATGGGACAGATTTGCTATAGGCACCACTAGGCTCACCGTGCTTTTGTTCACTGTAAGGTCTCTGAAGATATTCTGCAAACACCTGTGTATATCTGTGATCCTCTGGTTTTCTGTCAAAAGAAACTCTATGACATCTCTTTGCTTGGAACGCACCTTAGTTACTGACGGCATTTTGAAGGCTACGTATAGCGCCGCCACTATCGCGACTTCGTGAAACTATAGGGGTTGAAACGGGAGAATTCCACAATATCCCACAACAAATTCCTCATTTCTTCAACTGAAACTGTCCGACAAAAAAAGTGTTCCCTTACTTATTGAACGCCCCTGGTATTTTTCGATCTTGTCTTGTGAAAAGTTTAATCAAAATCTATCTCAGTGGCAGTGTACTAGAAATATGATTTCACACTCAGTAAGAAGGAAAGAACATTCGAAACTCCAGCACAACCTCATGAAAAGTAAAATGTTGTGTTCTGAACATTGGAAGTAACAAATGCAGACCTATTTGAAGTTACCACCATAATTTTATCGTATCAAGTAAGTGCACAAACTCGATCCATCAGTCTCAGTTGTTTTTGTATAGTGCCTGAACATGATTAGCAATACTACGTGACGTCAATAGTGTACCGATTATTTTACATATTCTGCCTCGTCGTGGGGAATTTTAATCTGACTGTGGTTGGTTGTCAGTAATAGACCAATATTATCGGACGCAATTTTATGGTTCTTTATGCTCTCAGTTTTTTTCCCTTGAGTGTTTCGTGTATGTATTATCCAATATATCTCCTCTGATTTAGTGATTTTAAGGTAATTCTTATACGTCTGAAAGCAGAATTGAAATGGCACCAGGACAGCACTCGCCATCGATAAAAACAGTGCTCCTTGGACTACCAAAGGCTTAAGAGATGTCACGTAGCACAGTAATATCTTAACTTAATCTTCTTAACTGTGTAATTTGCGTATTGTGCTTGAATGAAAAGCTTTGAAGTGAACAAATGCTAGAGTATATAGCAGAAACTACTGGGCAGCGCAGGCAGTGAAGCGCTGATATGTTGTTAAACCGGGACTGCCCACATCGCAGTTTCTGCCCTTGGTCATTACTTCAAGAAATGCAAGCTGTGCCTCTATGCAGGATACACTCCACACATAAGGAAACGTGGACAGTAATCATTAGAATCAAAGGATAAACTGTTCTGTATCATAGCGTCAGTGGTTTATAATGAATCTGAAAGCTGGCGTCGTGTATCGATACATCTATTGATTGAAGGCATTTAGTATGCTTCTGCAAAGATGTGTACCTAAACGTTACAGCATGAAACCTAGACACAAAATGTGTTTATCGCTCTGACTCAGCTAAGCATAGTCAAACTTAGCTTCAATGACAGATATGGATACGTAATTTCTTGCCGCTTTAGCAGTTTGATGAACTTAGGCAATCATTGTGGGAAGAAATTGGTGGCGTGACGGCGATCGTGGACGACCGAGTAAACAGTGTCTATCCTCTCGGGCGCTAGTCAAGTGCAGCCGTAGAGATCTTCAATGTCGTTAAGTGAGGGCCATAATGGAACGGCGTCTGGCTAGGTCTGTTCACTTCAAAACAAGAAAGATAGTGCAACGTCCCAGTAAAGTGATATGTGTCGGCGGGCCACAAATAATCGAATGAACTCACATTCAGTTAGGTGAATGGCCTCCCATTCTGGTGATAGGGTTTCAGATTGTCATCCGATCATAATTTGTTGGGTTCTGCACCCGTTCTCCAAATCACTTCCCGCAAATTTCTCCAGGATGGCTTCTTTGTAATGTACACCGTCGAGTGGCTCCATGGTTTATTGCACAAGATCTTGCACAGGAGCCTTCCAAGAAAGCTTATCTGACCTCATTCTTACTGAACAGAAATGAAGTGTGAAGATGGGGTTATCGTGTAAGTTCCGTTATTGTCCCTTCGCCGAAATGTAGGGCACGGACGACAGACAGGAAAGGGCGTGGACGGCGGAGCGGTTGCATGCGGAGGCGGCAGGGCGCATCCCGTGGGAGGCGGGTCACTGGCCGCGACGCTCGGCGCCGCCGTCTCGCCGGCGCACCGTCCCAGTACTGCGGACATACTAATGGTGGAGTCTCTCCTCGCGTCAGTGGCCGTATACTTACACTATCTGATCAAAAGTATTCGGACACTCTTATCTAATGTGTAATTGACCGCGGGATGTCACTAGAGGCTGACCCGCCAGTATAAAAGTAGCCGGGGCGAAGTATTGTTCTTAGTAGAGAAGCAATAACGAGGTAGGAGAGGTCAGCGGCTTCGAACGTCGACTAGTCTTCCATGAGGGACATTTCAACCCATCTAAAGCTGCCAAAGTTAACTGTCGGTAAGTGTTTTAGTAGAAACGCGAAAGAACAAGCGCAACTTAAACCGAGACTAGGTAGATCCCATATATTGATGGACACAGCCTGTCGAGCATTGCAGACGGTGGCTGTTAAAAATCGCATGAAATCAGCGGAAGGAATTAATCTTGAAATCCTGAGTGTTACCTGCCGTCCAGGTAGCACAGTGACCGTGCGTCGGGGTTAAAAAGAATGGGGTACAATGGTCGAGCAGCTCCTTATAAGCCACAGAGTTTTGTAATTAGTAGTAAGTGACGACGCTTCAGGTGGTGTAAAGAGAGATGCTACTGGACATGGATGATTGGAAACGAGTGATTAGCAGTAGTGAATCACGCTATACCCTGTGACAGTCTGATGTAAGGGTGTGGGTTTAGTGAATGTCTGAGAACGTTATAATCATGCACAGTGCCAACAGTGAAGAGCGGAGAAGGTGGTGTGTCGGTATAAGCATGTTTTTCATGGTTAAGGTGTGATCCCCTTACTGCGCTTAAGGAAATGTCAAATGTGGAAGTACACTACTGGCCATTAAAATTGCTACACCAAGAAGAAATGCAGATGATAAACAGGAATTCATTGGACAAATACATCATACTAGAACTGACATGTGATTTCGTTTTCACGCAATTTGGGTGCATAGATCCAGAGAAATCAGTACCCATAACAACCACCTCTGGCCGTAATAAGGGCCTTGATACATTTGGGCATTGAGTCAAACAGAGCTCGGATGGCGTGTACATGTACAGCTGTCCATGCAGCTTCAACACGATACCACAGTTCATCAAGAGTAGTGGCTGGCGTATTGTGACGAGCCAGTTGCTCGACCACCATTGACCAGACGTTTTCAATTGGTGAGAGATCTGGAGAATGTGCTGGCCAGGGCAGCAGTCGAACATTTTCTGTATTCAGAAAGGACCGTACAGCCTGCACCATGCGGTCGTGCATTATCCTACTGAAATGTAGGGTTTCGCAGGGATCGAATGAAGGGCAGAGCCACGGGTCGCAACACATCTGAAATGTAACGTCCACTGCTCTTAAAGTGCCGTCAGTGCGAACAAGAGGTGACTGAGACGTGTAACCAATGGCACCCCATACCATCACGCCGGGTGATACGCCAGTATGGCGATGACGAATACACGCTTCCAATGTGCGTTCACCGCGATGTCGCCAAACACGGATGCGACCATCATGATCCTGTAAACAGAACCTGGACTCATCCGAAAAAATGACGTTTTGCCATTAGTGCACCCAGGTTCGTCGTTGAGTACACCATCGCAGGCACTCCTGTCTGTGATGCAGCGTCAAGGGTAACCGTAGCCATGGTCTACGAGCTGATAGTCCATGCTGCTGCAAACGTCGTCGAGCTGTTCGTGCAGATGGTTGTTGTCTTGCAAACGTCCGCATCTGTTGACTCAGGGATAGAGATGTGGCTGCACGATACGTTACAGCCACGCGGATAAGATGCCTATCATCTCGACTGCTAGTGATACGAGGCCGTTGAGATCCAGCACGGCGTTCCGTATTACCCTCCTGAATCCACCGATTCCATATTCTGCTAACAGTCATTGGATCTCGACCAACGCGAGCAGGAATGTCGCCATACGATAAACCGCAATCGCGATAGGATACAATCCGACCTTAATCAAAGTCGGAAACGTGATGGTACGCATTTCACCTCCTTACACGAAGCATTACAACAACGTTTCACCAGGCAATGCCGGTCAACTGCTGTTTGTGTATGAGAAATCGGTTGGAAACGTTCCTCATGTCAGCACGTTGTAGGTACCTCCACCGGCGCCAACACTGTGTGAATGCTCTGAAAAGCTAATCATTTGCATATCACAGCATCTTCTTCCTGTCGGTTAAATTTCGCGTCTGTAGCACGTCATCTTCGTGGTGTGGCAATTTTAATGGTCAGTAGTGTATATGCGTACAGTAGAGGAAGAATTCGGAGACGATGACTGATTGTATTAGAATGACAGTGCACCCTGTTATAAAGCAGCATCTGTGAGGCAGTGATTTGTCGACAGTAACGTTTCTGAAATGGACTGACCCGAATCCAGTATAACACGCCTGGGATGAAATATAACGTTGACTTCGCTGCAGGCCCCAGAGCCCGACATCGCTTTTTTTTCCGGCTCTTGAAGAAGAATGGATTGCCATTGGTCCGCAGACAATGACATCTGTGTAAGACTACAGGCATTAGTAGCCGTTATCATTGAACGTAAAATCTTCTAGCATGTTAGGCCACGTCAGTTACACTTCAGTTTCTTGTAAACGATCGACGTTTAGATCCCTTTGCTGTAATTTTCAGGATCTTATGGTGTTCACGGTTGGTTGTACACAGCTACATTTTATCTTCGTTCGCATACACCATTGAAAGTGTCCCCAGCAGAGTTCAAGGGTGAACATATCTCATATCCTCTAATAGGTGTCCTGAAACTTTTTATCAGTTTAAATACCACACACACACACACACACACACACACACACACACACACACACACAAAAAAAAAAAAGTTTTGCAGCACCTCGTTTCCGAGAGTTCCGGAACCTCTACAGAAAATTGGAATTGAGATCAACATAAACATAATTTCCACCCTTTCCATTGCTCATGTAAACCACACATTACATGTTGTACCGCCATACAGTGAGACCTTCAGAGGTAGTGATGCAGATTGCTTTACACACCGGTACCTCTAATACCCATAGCACGTCCTCTTGCATTGATGCATGCCTGTATCCGTCGTGGCATACTATCCACAAGTTCATCAAGGCACTGTTGGCCCGGATTGTCCCACTCCCTCAGAGTGGCTGGTGGTCACGTCGTCCATAAATAGCCCTTTTCAATCCATCCCAGGCATGTCGATAGGGTTCGTGTTTGGCCACTCTAGTCGAGCGATGTCGTTATTCTGAAGGAAGTCATTCACAGGATGTCCACGATGGGGGCGCGAATTGTCGTCCATGAAGACGAATGCCTCTCCAATATGCTGCCGATGGCGTTGCACTGTCGGTCGGAGGATGGTATTCACGTATCGCACAGCCGTTACGGCGCCTTCCATGACCACCATTGGCGGATGTCGGCCCCACATAATGCCCCCACCTTGCTGCACTCGCTGGACCGTGTGTCTAAGGCGTTCACCTTGACCGGGTTTCCTCCAAACACGTCTCCGACGATTGTCTGGTTGAAGGCATATTCGACACTCATCGGTGAAGAGAACGTGATGCCAATCCTGAGCGGTCCATTCGGCATGTTGTTGGGCCCATCTGTACCGCGCTGCATGGTACCGTGTTTGCAAAGCTGGACCTAGCCGTGGACGTCGGGAGTGAAGTTGCACATCATGCAGCCTATTGCGCACAGTTTGAGTCTTAATACGACGTTCTGTGGTTGCACGAGAAGTATTATTCAACATGGTGGCGTTGCTGTCGGGATTCCTCCGAGCCATAATCTGTAGGTAGTGGTCATCTACAGAAGTAGTAGCCCTTGAGCGGACTGAGCGAGGCATGTCATCGACAGTTCCTGTCTCTATGTGTTTCCTCCATATCCGAACAACACCGCTTTGGTCCACTCCGAGACGCCTGGACACTTCCCTTGTTGAAAGCCCTTCCTTGCACAGAGTAACAATGCGGACGCGATCGAACCGCGGTAGTGACCGTCCAGGCGTGGTTGAACTACAGACAACAGGAGCCGTGTACCTCCTTCCTGGTGGAATGACTGGACCTGGTCGGCTGTCGGACTCGCTCCGTCTAATAGGCGCTGCTCGTGCATGGTTGCTTACATCTTTGGGCGCTTTTAGTGACATCGCCGAACAGTCAAAGGGACTGTGTCTGTGATAAAATATCCACAGTCAACGTCTATCTTCAGGAGTTCTGGGAACCAGGGTGTGCAAAACTTTTTTTGATGTGTGTATACGTCGGCGAGTGACGCTTCTACTGTCGGCGGCAAGAGCTTATACCCAATATCAAAGCTTAGGGGAGGAGGTGGAGGACTCATTAATTTTTTAAAAGCGGGAGTGGTGGAGGAAACGAAACACAATTTCGTAGAAAATAAAACCCAAAAGTATCGGGAACTTATGTTTATTAATCAATATATCTACTAATGATACCATTTTATATATAGGATTAAAAATTACAACGTCCAGAGGGATAGGACAGAACGAAACTTTACATACTGTGCATATACGGTGTAATAGAAAGAAGGTCGATCATGTGAGATATACAGGGTGATTCAAAAAGAATACCACAACTTTAAAAATGTGTATTTAATGAAAGAAACATAATATAACCTTCTGTTATACATCATTACAAAGAGTATTTAAAAAGGTTTTTTTTTTCACTCACAAACAAGTTTAGAGATGTTCAATATGGCCCCCTCCAGACACTCGAGCAATATCAACCCGATACTCCAACTCGTTCCACACTCTCTGTAGCATATCAGGCGTAACAGTTTGGATAGCTGCCGTTATTTCTCGTTTCAAATCATCAATGGTGGCTGGGAGAGGTGGCCGAAACACCATATCCTTAACATACCCCCATAAGAAAAAATCGCAGGGGGTAAGATCAGGGCTTCTTGGAGGCCAGTGATGAAGTGCTCTGTCACGGGCTGTCTGGCGGCCAATCCATCGCCTCGGGTAGTTGACGTTCAGGTAGTTACGGACAGATAAGTGCCAATGTGGTGGCGCTCCATCCTGCTGAAATATGAATTGTTGTGCTTCTTGTTCGAGCTGAGGGAACAGCCAATTCTCTAACATTCCAGATACTGTAGTCCAGTTACAGTAGCACCTTCGAAGAAAAAGGGACCAAAAACTTTATTGGCTGAAATGGCACAGAAAACGTTCACCTTAGGCGAGTCACGTTCATACTGAGTTGTTTCCCCCGAATTCTCAGTGCTCCATATACAGACATTGTGACGGTTGACTTTCCCGTTAGTGTGGAAAATTGCTTCATCACTAAACACAATCTTTGAAACGAAAGATTCATCTGTTTCCATTTGAGCAAGGATAAAATCACAGAAATCGATTCTTTTAATCTTATCAGCTGCAGACAGTGCTTGAACCAAAATCAGACGATAAGGTTTCATAACTAACCTTTTTCGTAGGACTCTCTATACAGTTGATTGTGGAATTTGCAGCTCTCTGCTAGCTCTGCGAGTCGATTTTCCTGGGATGCGAACAAATGCTTGCTGGATGCGTGCTACATATTCATCACTCGTTCTCGGCCGTCCAGAACTTTTCCCTATGCACAAACACCCATTCTCTGTAAACTGTTTATACCAACGTTTAATACACCACCTATCAGGAGGTTTAACACCATACTTCGTTCGAAATGCACGCTGAACAACTGTCGTCGATTCACTTCTGCCGTACTCAATAACACAAAAAGCTTTCTGTTGAGCGGTCGCCATCTTAGCATCAACTGACGCTGACGCCTAGTCAACAGCGCCTCAAGCGAACAAATGTACAACTAAATGAAACTTTATAGCTCCCTTAATTCGCCGACAGATAGTGCTTAGCTCTGCCTTTTGTCGTTGCAGAGTTTTAAATTCCTAAAGTTGTGGTATTGTTTTTGAATCACCCTGTATACAGGGGCGAAATTTGGCTGGGCACGCTCGAACTGAACCTGGATGACAGATGTCATTTCATGCTGCTTGAACTCTGTGGATAAGTTCATCAGTAATAATGGGTAGTTGATGGTAGCATGCCAGTCTCTCGGCAATCCGTAACCAGATACTTCCAATTGGTGAGGTCTGCAGCATATGCTAGTCACGATAACACCGTAACATCGTCAGTATCGAAGTACGTATGGACACCACGGACAGCTCTCAGAGTAGCACTTGCAACCTACGTCCTCAGTTACTTGCTGGGTGTATTCCAATATCTGTCTTCCTTTATAGTTTTTTGCTCTCTATAGCTCCCTCTAGTACCATAGAAGTCATTCCCTGATGTCTTAACAGCTATCCTATCATCCTGTCCCTTTTTCTTGTCAGTGTTTTCCACACATTCCTTTCCTCTCAGATTCTGCCCGCAACCTCGTCATTCGTTACCTCAACAGGCCACTTAATTTTATACACTCACCCGTAGCGCCACATCTCAAATGTTTCGATTATTTTCTGCTCCGGTTTTCCCACCGTCCATGATTCACTACCATGCAATGCTGCCCTCCAAAAGTACATTCTCAGGAATTTCTTTGTCAAAATAAGACCTATGTTTCATACTAGTACACTTCTCTTGGGCACGTATGCCCTTTTTGCCAGTACTAGTCTACTTTTTATGTCGTCCTCGCTCCGTTCGTCAAGTATTACTTTGCTGCCTAGGCAGCAGAATTCCTTAACTTAGAGTGCTTTATAATCCCCAATTCTGATTTTAAGTTTCTCACTGTTGTCACTTCTGCTACTTGTCATTACTTTCGTCTTTCTTAGATTTATTCTTAATCCATATTCTGTACTCATTAGACAGACTGTTCATTCCATTCAACACATTCTGTAATTCTTATTCAATTTCACTGAGGGTAGCAATGTCATCGGCGAATCTTAACATTGAGATCCTTTCACCTTGAATTTTAATCCCATTCTTGAACTTTCGTTTTTTTTTCCCGACATTGCTTCTTCGTGTATAGATTGAACAAAAGGGGCAAAAGACTACATCCTTGAAACTTCCTGGCAGATTAAAACTGTGTACCGGACCGAGACTCGAACTCCGGACCTTTGCCTTCCGCGGGCAAGTGCTCTACCAACTGAGCTACCCAAGCACGACTCACGCCCCCTCCTCACAGCTTTAATTCTGCCAGTACCTCGTCTCCTATCTTCCTAACTTCGCAGAAGCTCTCCTGTATACCTTGCATAACTAGAACTCCTGGAAGAAAGGATATTGCGAAGACATGGCTCAGCCACCTCCAAGGGGATGTTTCCAGAATGAGGTTTTCGCTCTGCAGTGGAGTGTGCGCTGATATGAAACTACCTGGCAAATTAAAACTGTGCCCTCATAGAGGTCCTCAGTATAGTGTTTCCACCTACCCGGTCTCTCTTTTGCATTCAGCAGTTGAATTCCCATTACGCTCTTAATCTTACCATCCTTGTTTTTAATTTCACTGAAGGCTGATTTTTCTTTTATATATGCGGAGTCAGTCCTTCCTGCAATCATTTCTTTTTCAATTTCTTCGCATTTTTCATGTGGCGATATCTCCTTAGTTTCCATGCACATCCAGTTTATTTCACCCCTAAGTGACTTGTCTTCCCGTATTCCTGATAATCTGAACATATTTGTACGTCCTTCTTTCGTCGATTAGCTGAAATATGTTTTCCGTTATCCATAGTTTCTTCGCAGTTACCTTCCTTCTATCTACGTTTTTCCTCTCCGACTTCTGTGACTACCCTTTCTAGAGATCTCCATTCGTCTTCAACTGAACTGCCTACTGAGCTATTCCTTATCGCAGTATTTACACTGATCAGTCAGAACTTTATGACCAGCTAACTAATAGCCGTTATGTCCACCTTTGGCACTGATAACAGCGGCGACGCGTCGTAGTATGGAAGCAGTTAGGCCTTGGTAGGTCGCTGAAGGGAGTTAGCACCACATATGCGCATACAAGTCACCTAATTCCGGGAAGGAGGCGTGGCAATTAGCTCTGGCGCCACACTCAATCACATGCGCGATGTGTACGATCGGGTTCAGGTCTGGCGACTTGGGAGGGGGGACAGAACATCAATTGGAACTCGCCACTGTGTTCCTCGAACCATTCCATCACACTCCTGATCTTGCGACTAAGCACATTATCTTGTCGAAAAGTGCACTACCGCCGGGAAACATGATCGTCATGAAGGGGTGTGCGTGGTCTGCAACCAGTGTACGATACTTCTCGGGCGTCATGATGCCTTGAAGAGTTACATTGGACCCATGGATGCCCATATGAATATTGCCCAGAACATCAAGGAGCCGCCGCCAGCTTGTCTCCGTTCTGCCTACAGGTGTAAAGGAACTGTTCCCCTGGAAGAGAACGGATTCGCTCTCTCCCAACGGCATGATGAAGAAGGTATCAGGATTCATCAGATCTTACAACACTGTGCCGCTGTGACAACGTCCAGTGCCGTTGATCACGTGTCCATTTATATCGTATTTGGCGATGGCTTGGTGTGAAAATTGGCACATACGTAGGTCGTCGGCTGCGGAGGCCTATCGTTAGAAGTATTTGGTACACTGTGAGTTCGCACACACTTGTACTCTGCCCGGCATTAGAATCTGATGTTAGCTCCGTCACAGTTCGCCGCCTGTCCTGTTTTACCAGTCTGCCCAGTACCACGCCCGACATCTGTAATGAGGTTGGCCGCCCAACCCCTCCACGTCTGCACGTGGTGTCAACTTGGTTTTGCTATGTGTTGAAAGACACGACAGTACTCCTCGAACACCCGACAAGTATTGCAGTAGACGAAATGCTCGTGCCGAGCCTCTGGGCCATCACAATCTCCCCTAGGTCAAACTCAAGATAGATCACACGCCTTCCCTATTCTACACATGGACAGCATGTCTGACTAGCTGTCATTCCTAGTCAGGTAACGCTGTTATCTCGTGGACGGGTTTATACTTATTGTAGGTCGGTGTTAATAATGTTCTGGCTGATCAGTGTACAGCCTCACAGAATTTCAAGTGTATCTCTTCATTTCTTCGTACTTCCGTGTCCCACTTTTTTGCGCCTTGATTCTTCCTGAGTAGTCTATTAAACTTCAGGCTTCTCTTCTTCACTACTAAAGTATGATATGAGTCTCTATCTGCCCTGGGTACGGCTTACAATCCAATATGTGATTCCGTAATATCTGCCTGACCATGATGTAATGTAACTGAAATATCTCCCGGCCTTTCCCAAGTATACCACCACCTCTTGTGGTTAATGAACAGAGTATTCGCTATTGCCTCGTGAAATTAATTGCAGAACTCAATTAGTCTTTCTCTTCTGTCGTTCGTACTACCAATTCCATACTCTCCCGCAGCCCATTCTTCTGCTCCTTCCCCTATAACCACATACCAATCCCCCATGACTGTTAGATTTTCATCTCACTTTATGCACTAAATTACCCGATCAATATCTTCACATACTTTGTCTCTTATCTTCTGCTAACGGCGTCGGCCTGTATACCTGAACTGTTGTCGATTCTGAAGAGAACTGCCCCATCGCTGAACTGTTCGCAGTATCTCAGTCTCTGTCCTACAACCCTATTCATAAAGAATCCTACTGCCGTTATGTAGTGCTGTTGACATCCTATAATCGCCTGACCAGAAAAACTTTTCTTCATTTATTTCTCTTCACTGGCCCCCACTACATTATATCTAGATTGAACCTTAGCATTTCCCTTTTCAGATTTTCTAGCTAGCCTACAATGTTCAAGCTTAAGACCTTCCATGCCCTGACTGGTGGAACATTATCCTTTTCGTTGGTTATTCTGTCCTTTCGTTGGTTATTCTGTCCTTTCGTTGGTTATTCTGTCCTTTCGTTGGTTATTCTGTCCTTTCGTTGGTTATTCTGTCCTTTCGTTGGTTATTCTATCTTTTTCTCTTGGTCGCCTTCCACTAGGCAGTCCTCTGTGGGAGATCCGAATGGGGAACTAGATCGGAATATTTTGCCAATGAAGAGGCCATCATGACACTTTCTCATATACGGGCCATATGCCCTGTGGATACACGTTGTGTGTCTTTAATCCAGTGGTTTCCATTGTCTTCTGCGACCTCATGCTGTTGATCGTTGCTGATTATTCCGACTTTTAGGGGCAGTTTCCCACCCCAATGGTAAGGGATTGTCCTGAACCTCTGTCCGCTCCTCCGCCCTCTTCAAGGCCGTTGGCAGAATGAGAGTGACTTCATATTCCGAAAGTCTCAGTCCGTTGAGTTTTGTTCAAAACTTAAGTAATAGCTAGGTTCGAACTCGGGACCGGGGACGTTTTGATTACTAATAAAAGATGCTACCGAAGACCACGGGTTACCTCGACCGGCAGCAAGAAATTAAAAATGTAACGATTCTGTCCAGATTACCACCTCTAGGAAACAGTACACCGAACTCGGTCTCGTCTTATAAGATGAAGTGCTGCCTCTTCTGTTTCCAGTGAGGCCCTTTGGCCATTTGTAGCCGCGCGTAGCTACTCAGCCAAGGGAAGCGACGACGATGGGCCTAAAACTATTAGAATGTGTGTGTTCAGCTTATAACCTCTTGTAATAATCTCGTTTCAAAACACACTATTTTGTAGTGTATTTACTGGCAATGACAAAAACGTTCAACCTTGGAAACAAGCTGACTGTGTGACGCTAGACGCTGCTGACGCCACACTGCACCACTTACGTAGTAACCCATACACATAATTTGCTTTAGCACGGAATGAGTAGAAATATGTAGAAATTCCGTGGAATTAAGCACCTGTTTTATAGAGTATTTAATTCCGTATTTAGAGAGACACTTTATACGTAAATTACAGAAAGTACCAAAACAGCAGTGATATGATGGAGAATGAACAGTTGACACTAATGTTGAATATGAACATGTTGTTACTACAATAGTACTGCAAAAAAATACTGCGTAATAACCTGTACCCCTGCTATCCCCTTGCGTCATCTGTGCACAGCAGAACAACTTGGTTGAAAGCCGTCGAGGAATCGCTTGCTCTTTGGTATGGGACGGAGAGAGTTTTTTCCCTTCCCGAGAGTGTGGCAACAATTTCCAACCACAGTACGGTATGCAGGAGGTCAGCCAAGGGCTGTGCCATTTGCTTTCGAAGGAAGAGGCTCTTTCTTTAGCCCTGGAAGGGTGACACCTCGGAGTTCTGTGTACATGTAGATTCATGAAAGTAATACGCAGGCGAAACGAGCATCGACGTGTGTAACGCGCAATGGTCGACAAGGAAGGATCGTCTGCATTGGAAACGTCGATATGTACAGTGGGCTGCAGCTCAGTAAAAGTTCATCATATTCGCAGATAAACGCTTGTTTACCCTGAAACGTATTTTGATTTCGTGAACAGCAGAAACCCGTTACCATTCATCGAACACCAGTGAAAGGACGGCGCACTCTGATAATGGAAAGGTGTATCTTAAGGTTGTGCACAGACCGCCAGATCTCATCCTCGTATTGGTGTTAACTGTAAGTATTAGAGAGATGACGAACATAGTTATGTTATCCTTTAGTACTTGTTGATTTTGCCCTACAAGACGACAGCGCTTTATCGCTTTTGAGAGGATATTTTCAGCAGCAAACAATGCAGCCTAGGGCTCGTTCTCCCGAATCGAACGCACCCATGGAACTTAAGCTGCATGCTCTCTGGAAGCGTGTTGCTACTCAGTGCGTCACCAGATCCTTGCAGCACGGAGATAGATTTTCAAGTTTGACGTTCGACAAGAGCCTTTACAGACCATTAACGGCTTCCGTATTAATGTTACTTCGCCATATCTGGCACTCAGTGCGTCACCAGATCCTTGCAGCACGGAGATAGATTTTCAAGTTTGACGTTCGATAAGAGCCTTTACAGACCATTAACGGCTTCCGTATTAATGTTACTTCGCCATATCTGGCATATTCATGTTTTTTTTAATATATCAAACATGGTCTAAGTTCTAAAATAACTTAGTAGAAACAGTAAAGCTGTCCTCAGCTAGAAAGTTGGTTTGAATATCGCAGTACTCTACTAGGAGCCCGTACGTCTAACCGCACTGTCTGACGCTCTGCTACCCGCGCGGGAAGGCGTGCCGGTCCCCGGCACGAATCCGCCCGGTGGAGTAATGTCGAGGTCCGGTGTGCCGGCCAGCCTGTGGATGGTTTTTAGGCGGTTTACCACCTGCCTCGGCGAATGCGGGCTGGTTCCCCTTATTCCACCTCAGCTACACTATGTCGACGATTGCTGCGCAAACACCGTCTCCACGTGCATGTACACCATAATTACTCTACCACGCAAACATTTGGGGTTGCACTCGTCTGGTATGAGACGTTCTGGGAGGAGGAGGAGGGGGGGGGGGGGCGAACCGCACAATAACCCTGGTTTCAGTGTGGGGCGGCGGTGAGGTGGGTGGACTGCTGTGGCCTGTTGTGGGGCTGTGAACGACTTAGGGCTACGGCGGGACGAAGCCTCTCCGTCGTTACTAGGTCCCCGGTTCAATACACGATACGCGCTCTTATTAGAAACGGTCCTGTTAGAGGTGGTTGTACACTCCGATCTTTGAACTGGCTGAACAATCCAGTTATAGGGATGGGAAAAACCTGCCGGCTAAAACCAATACCGGTATTTTAGTTCTTAATAACCGGTATTTTTCGGTATTTGTTTGGTCTCAGTTATAAAAGGTGTGTGTTTATTTTGTACTCATAACCAGTATTAAAAAAAAAAATCAGTTAGCCATTGCAGAAGTACAAAAATTTTTTGTTTTTAAATAAACCCTTTTTTTTTTTTTTTAGAAATGAGTAGTCTTTATTCGTAAAATTAGCATTGATTTGATATATTGCGTTATTACAGAAGATGGGGATAGCGATCAGTGCTATTTTAATAACAATGCCGACAGAAACGAGCAACAAACACATGGCATAAGACTTGCTGAGACAATGAGGCCCCTGTTGCTGTGTGTCATGGCTTAAGGTACGCGGGTGTATGTCCAGTGTGCAAGGCTTGGACCCCACCTGGTCTATACGGTTATTTAGCAGTTACTGCAGTGAAGTACAATGCTTCATTTCCTTTAAAAGGCTGAAGATTTGTTTGCCATTTCTATAAAATACGAAAAGAGGAAGTAAGTTACGGTATCAGTGTGGAGGGGGGGGGGGGGAGGAGAGAGAGAGAGAGAGAGAGAGAGAGAGAGAGAGAGAGATTTGTTTTCCGTGGTTTCCTTCCACATTATTGCCTAATCCGAGTTCGTCCTGAATCTCTAATGACCTCACTGTCGACGGGATGTTACAGTCTGATCTTTTTTCGTTCCCTTTACGCACAGCTTAATTCTCAGAGAGTGATAACTAAAATGAACTAAAAACTCAACAAGAACAAAAATAGACAGCAGCTGATCGCCTGCCTGCGTCTCCGTAATATACGGAACTGAAGGCTACAGCTTTCAGAATGAAATCCTCACTCTGCAGCTGAGTGTGCACTGATTTGAAACTTCGTGGCGGATTAAAACTGTGTGCCGGCCCGAGACTCGAACTCGGGACCTTTGCCTTTCGAGGGCAAGTGCTCTACCAACTGAGTTACCCAAGCACGACTCGAGACCCGTCCTTCCGGCTTCAATTCTGCCCGTACCTCGTCTCCTACCTTCTAAACTTCACAGAAGTTTTCCTGCGAAACTTCCAGGACTAGCATCACTGGAAGAAAGGGTATTGCGGAGACATGGCTTAGTCACTGCTTGGGGGATGTTTCCAGAACGAAATTGTGAGGAAGGGTCGTGAGTCGTGCTTTGGTAGCTCAGTTGGTAGAGCACTTACCACGCAAGGCAAAGGTCCCGAATTCGAGTCTCGGTCCGGCACACAGTTCTAATCTGCCAGGAAGTTTCGGCTACAGCTTTCCTCACTTGGCTGTGAATTGTATCTACTGCTTTCACTCCCCGTTTTTCTCAAGAGGAAGCAGTGTGCTCACTTTTTAACCCCCAACACAATAAAATAAAGCTTGTGTTGAAGCAAGTTCCTTGAGTTCGGGAAAGCGCGCACTTGGTTGTTGACTTCGATACCAACCGAAATGTAATGCCAGTGTTGCTATCGTACAATATTGTTTTATGTCGGAATTATTTTATTGTTACGGTTAATTAGTAATTACAGTTATCACCATTATTTGAGATGTCACTGGAATGCAAATTGTATGATATTTGAGGATAAACTCCGGTCTCCAGCCGGGTGACGTCACTGAAATACCGCGACGTTTCGAAGGGTGTCATATTCATCATCCTCTCAACTTGTGGATTCTTTACCTGTGCGTTTAAGCTAAAGAAATCTTTGGATGTGGCTCTTTTGGATCATGCTGCAAGAATTTCTAACGATCTACCTTGTTAATAAGGTATGCAGTAAGAAGTTTTTGCATCGGAAGCAAAAGCGTAATTTTCACAAACGATAGATGCACACCGTGTGCCACTGATAAGCGCATATTGTACAATATCGAAGTAGAAGACAGCTGTGATTTTCTAAAAATTAACAAACAGAAACGTTAACAAAGAATGTAGAAAAAAAATCATTGGCTTTGTTGCTTCCTTGCAGATCCATAACGTTATTTCTTCTTCCTTTTCAGCCGCCCTGAGTCAGCCAGCGCGGTTTGTCTGGAACTTTTCTCTTTACGTAGAGACGTAAGCTATTTGAGATACTGTTATCTCTTCCGAGAGGCTTTACTCATCGATACATGGAAGTTGAGCAATACTCGATGACACGAGGATTTAATTTTCTTTGTTGATTTGTCAGACGTAAGTTGTGACAGATGTGGGCGTGAACGTTATCTGCTTATTTGTATGTCAGTGCAATGTTTACCGAGAAACTACAAGGTGGAAACGCTAGACGTACTTAGCGTTCGTTGGCACCATGTGAAGAGGCTTTGTAAAGGTATAGTTATAGCTCTGAAACACACTTCCGCTGATATCGTTCTTTCCTTCATAGCGTGGTGATGAGGTGGCGGTGGATAAACTAAAATTACTATTTGGAAGGACCGTAATGCAAATCCTCTTCCGTCCAGCATGATTTAGATTTTCCAACGTAACCGAAAACCACGTGATTCTTAAACAAGCCATGGCCTAACCCAAAATCCCGTGATTCTTAAACAAGCCATGGCCTATGTTGTTTGCTGTTCTGCCCGATTTTAGCTAGCACTCTGTGGGAATTAATCTGTGCGTCAACGGGAACTAAGAAGATTAGACTGTAACATCGCGTCGACAAATGAGGTCATTAGAGATGCAGGACAGCTCTACACGTAAATAGGACGATATGGAGTAGGTGGCAGCACAATGCACCTAATATGAAAAACGTATGTTTTTGGGGGTATCCGGATACTTTTGATCACATAGTGTAAGTTGAAGCCTCATCTAACCAAACGTACGATCTGCCATTTGTCAACGGCTGCTTTGCTCAAACGTCCGATGTTGTAAGGCCACCGGGAGCAGGCTTTACTTGCTTACGAGAGTATTTCAAAAATAAAGTTACACATTGTTATGAAAGGCCAGTGCTGTATTATACTAAAAAGTGAAACAGACACACGACACAATTTTTCTTCATAGTCACCGTCTCTGTAAACAACAGTTGGAACGTTGTACCAATCGTTCAGTTCCTCGGCGATGAAATCCGCTCTTTGGCCCCGAAACCAATCGAGAACCGCTGTGTGAATGTCCTTATCATCGGAAGATCTGCGAATTGGTTCCTCGATTCCATGGACGTGGTCATCTGTGGTCGATGTCGATGGTTTTTCTTGCCGAGCAGCTGCGGCATTGGTCAAATTGTCGACACTATTTCACTACGACAGGACGCGACATTGCATTTGGCCCCTTTGCCCCCAGAATTTCACGGTGAATCCTTGTACAATTTATAAGTTTTGCTCTCAAAAATCGTTCCGTTCCACGTACTTCCACTGTGGACAACGTTTCCCGTTTCTGCGCAATTTCAGTCGCACGCTGTAACGCGCCTGTTCAACCGTACCGGAGCTAAACTGCGTCTGCTGGAAACCTGCAACATCTACCCTCTCCTGACAGTGCACAACTCTTGTTGCGCAATGGTGTTAGCGAAGAACGATATGTACAACTTTGTGAAATTCGCTCGTATTATGTATTTTGATGTTGTTCCAGCACGAATTGAACAGTGACAAACTAAAGCATCGAAACTCCATTGTACAATAGCTGCCGTAAACAGTAAGATATAGATTTAGTTCAGCTTTAAGTACTTTTGAAAGGTTGTACAATTTGTAATTTACGTACCACAATTGTATGTTACATTTACCCGACCTGATAGCCGAGTGCGTTAATGCATCGCTTTCGGGATTCGGGGGCCTAGCTTTTTTAGACGGTTTTCCACGTCCAACTAGGTTACCGCGCTGTTACCCACTCAGATACAGGGTACACAAACATTTAGAAGCTGTTCTCACATCTGAACACGAGACATATCCTTCTAGACGCAGACATATGGGAATTCTGTCCGGGGGTGAGGGCAGGAAGGGCATCCGACCACCAACTGTCAACAATATTTCCATAACCTACACGGGATGAGTCAGAAGGAAAGGTACATGCTGTGAGGAGTGATAGTATGGGTGATTCTGAACAAAACAACTTCAAATGAATGTATGCCCTTTACTTTATCGTATCCTATATACAGCCGAAAATAATGGGCGTCAGTCGCATGTCGTCCTTCAGCATTCACATGTGCATACAATCAAAGCGACAGAAGCTTTACTGACCATTTAAATTCGCACTCCACACAGTACCTCACTGAAACGTCTGGACATTAGATTGGTCGCCGTGGAGTCATTTCTTGGCCACCCAGGTCACCGGATCTTACCCATTAGATTACTGTTTGTCGGGTTAGCTTAAGAGCGTAGTCTACAAGTGGAAAATGGACACAGAGGAGGAACCTCTCGCTCGTATTTTACATGCATGGTTCAAGTGAATGACCACACGAATGAGCTCCGACCAGTATCACAGCAGCTGCCTACAAGAGCTGCAAAATGCACTGCAATTGATGATGGACTTTTTTGTTCAGTATCAGTAACGCTGTCACACCTCAAAGCATGTATAAGGGACGTGTCGTAAATAATACGCCAGCTGGTATTACTGTGTATTGTTTGATGCAACAGTAATGAAAATTACGTCAGATGTAGTTGGTAGCTTGAGGAAGAAGTGCTTGTTTTTGTTTTTGCGCCGAGTACTTTAACATAAAATTGGCGAGAGGTAGATATGGACCATGCAGGGGTCTCAGGTAATGTGACTGTTGAAGACCAGAGGTTGTAAATCAAGATCGAAACCTTACGCGGCAAAAACCCGACGGAAATCGGCAGCGCGTTAAGTGAAGCTTGTGGTGAGTTTACAGTGAAACGCCGTACAGTTTCACGTTGGGTTAATTGCTTTCGTGGTGATCGTATGAGCATAGACAATAATCCAAGACCCGGAAGACCAAAAACTTCAACAGATGAACGAAGTTTGAAACTCGTGACAGATACTCTTGAAGATCGTATTGCGAGTTGTGAGGAATCTGAAGCCACGGGAATTCTCCCGATATCAATATTCGGTATTCTGACAAATGAGATGCACAAGAGAGAGATTTCTGCGAGATGGGTCCCACACTGACTGCTGAAGAGAAGTAGAAACGCCTGAACATTGCAACCTTGGTCAAACGACGAATCGACCGCGAAGGTCAAGGATTCTTGTGTCAGATTGTCGCTATTGAGGAAACGTGAATTAGAGACTTTGAACCAGAGTTGAAATCACAGTCCAATGAGCGAGAGCTCTAGATTCTTCACGTTGAAAAAAATTTCGCCGCCCTCAGTCAAAACTCAAGCAAATGACGATTTTTGCTTATGATCGCCTAGGAATCATCATGACAGACAATTGCCACAGCAGTATATAATTGTAACTTCAGGCAAAACCTGCACAGAAAAATGCACAAAACCCGACCTCAGTTGCTCGAGGTTGGCCAATCATTCTCCACGACAATGCTCGCCCGCATATCGGTAATGTTGCAGCCCAAAAACTGTGCGAATAAGGATGGGAAGTGTTGCCTCATCCTGTGTGCAGCCCGGACATGAGTTCGCCAGACTTCGACTTGCTCCCGAAATTGAATAAAACCTTTACGTGGACTTTATCTTTCTCTGTAAGAGCTATCACCGTTACCCGAGCCATTCGACAGATGAGCAGAAGTGATGTCCTTTATGGAATAATAGAGCTTAAACTGGAAAAGGCAAGGAAGAGGAAGCAGAAGGAGAATGGTATATTTAATTTGTTGTGTGCGATATTTCTTGTCAAACGTAGACTAGATACGAAATTATGAAATTTGGTTGATTTGTTAATCTGCGAGGAAAAAAACTGCAGGAAGAAATTTTCACGAAGGGGAGGCGCGGGCGCATTGGAAGATCTGCCGTGTTTCGCGCGATCACGTCGGTTTGGTTGTTTGTGGAATGGTGCATCTCCACCCCAGTTTGAAACTTTCCTGATCATTTGTTTTGTTCTAAAAGCCGCCCACGTAGCCTAAAGAGCGGTGGTAACACTTCCTTTAGTTTTTATACGGTCGGGAACGTGCTGCTGAAGTGCAAGATTCTGGATGTGTAGTGGTGGACCACGGCTCGGACCAGCGGCGGCAGGTAGGGCGTCGGCGCTGGGCGCGGGCTGCCATCTGGGCGGCGCGGCTGATCGATAGCAAGGCAGCGCGAGCGGGCGCGCCCGCGCCGACACCGCCAGGCGTAACCCACTGCCGGCGGCCGGCCGAGGAACCGGCTCAAAACCTCACGCCTTCCCACTCACGTTGCGTTTAAAACAACTGCTTTACACTGAGCTGACAAAAGTCACGGGACAGCGACATGCACATATACAGATGACGGTATCAGGTATAAAACGGTAGTGCACGGTGGGGCTGTCATTTGCACTCAGGTGAGCCCTGTAAAACGATTTCCGACGTGACTATCACCGCCCAACGGGAATTAACAGACGTTGAACACAGAATGGTAGTTGTAGCTAACGCATGCGACATTCTATTTCGGAAATCATTAGGAAATTCAGTATCCTGAGGTCCACAGGGTAAACAGTGTGCCGACAATACCAAATTTCAGGCATTAGGTCTCACCATGGACAACGCAGTGGCCAATAGCCTTCACTTAACGACCGAGAGTAGTAGTTTATCCTGTAGTGAAGTAGAAGTGGATAGTTCCTGTGAATTATTATGGGTGGAGGTTACACTAAACAACCGAACTAGGTTAATAATTGGCTCCTTTTACCGACCTCCCGACTCAGCAGCATTAGTGGCAGAACAACTGAGAGAAAATTTGGAATACATTTCACATAAATTTTCTCAGCATGTTATAGTCTTAGGTGGAGATTTCAATTTACCAGATATAGACTGGGACACTCAGATGTTTAGGACGGGTGGTAGGGACAGAGCATCGAGTGACATTATACTGAGTGCACTATCCGAAAATTACCTCGAGCAATTAAACAGAGAACCGACTCGTGGAGATAACATATTGGACCTACTGATAACAAACAGACCCGAACTTTTCGAATCTGTATGTACAGAGCAGGGAATCAGTGATCATAAGGCCGTTGCAGCATCCCTGAATATGGAAGTTAATAGGAATATAAAAAAAGGGAGGAAGGTTTATCTGTTTAGCAAGAGTAATAGAAGGCAGATTTCAGACTACCTAACAGATCAAAACGAAAATTTCTGTTCCGACACTGACAATGTTGAGTGTTTATGGAAAAAGTTCAAGGCAATCGTAAAATGCGTTTTAGACAGGTACGTGCCGAGTAAAACTGTGAGGGACGGGAAAAACCCACCGTGGTACAACAACAAAGTTAGGAAACTACTGCGAAAGCAAAGAGAGCTCCACTCCAAGTTTAAACGCAGCCAAAACCTCTCAGACAAACAGAAGCTAAACGATGTCAAAGTTAGCGTAAGGAGGGCTATGCGTGAAGCGTTCATTGAATTCGAAAGTAAAATTCTATGTACCGACTTGACAGAAAATCCTAGGAAGTTCTGGTCTTACGTTAAATCAGTAAGTGGCTCGAAACAGCATATCCAGACACTACGGGATGATGATGGCATTGAAACAGAGGATGACTCGCGTAAAGCTGAAATACTAAACACCTTTTTCCAAAGCTGTTTCACAGAGGAAGACCGCACTGCAGTTCCTTCTCTAAATCCTCGCACAAACGAAAAAATGGCTGACATCGAAATAAGTGTCCAAGGAATAGAAAAGCAACTGGAATCACTCAATAGAGGAAAGTCCACTGGACCTGACGGGATACCAATTCGATTCTACACAGAGTACGCGAAAGAACTTGCCCCCCTTCTAACAGCCGTGTACCGCAAGTCTCTAGAGGAACGGAGGGTTCCAAATGATTGGAAAAGAGCACAGATAGTCCCAGTCTTCAAGAAGGGTCGTCGAGCAGATGCGCAAAACTATAGACCTATATCTCTTACGTCGATCTCTTGTAGAATTTTAGAACATGTTTTTTGCTCGCGTATCATGTCATTTCTGGAAACCCAGAATCTACTATGTAGGAATCAACATGGATTCCGGAAACAGCGATCGTGTGAGACCCAACTCGCCTTATTTGTTCATGAGACCCAGAAAATATTAGATACAGGCTCCCAGGTAGATGCTATTTTTCTTGACTTCCGGAAGGCGTTCGATACAGTTCCGCACTGTCGCCTGATAAACAAAGTAAGAGCCTACGGAATATCAGACCAGCTGTGTGGCTGGATTGAAGAGTTTTTAGCAAACAGAACACAGCATGTTGTTATCAATGGAGAGACGTCTACAGACGTTAAAGTAACCTCTGGCGTGCCACAGGGGAGTGTTATGGGACCATTGCTTTTCACAATATATATAAATGACTTAGTAGATAGTGTCGGAAGTTCCATGCGGCTTTTCGCGGATGATGCTGTAGTATACAGAGAAGTTGCTGCATTAGAAAATTGTAGCGAAATACAGGAAGATCTGCAGCGGATAGGCACTTGGTGCAGGGAGTGGCAACTGACCCTTAACATAGACAAATGTAATGTATTGCGAATACATAGAAAGAAGGATCCTTTATTGTATGATTATATGATAGCGGAACAAACACTGGTAGCAGTTACTTCTGTAAAATATCTGGGAGTATGCGTACGGAACGATTTGAAGTGGAATGATCATATAAAACTAATTGTTGGTAAGGCGGGTACCAGGTTGAGATTCATTGGGAGAGTGCTTAGAAAAGGTAGTCCATCAACAAAGGAGGTGGCTTACAAAACACTCGTTCGACCTATACTTGAGTATTGCTCATCAGTGTGGGATCCGTACCAGGTCGGGATGACGGAGGAGATAGAGAAGATCCAAAGAAGAGCGGCGCGTTTCGTCACTGGGTTATTTGGTAACCGTGATAGCGTTACGGAGATGTTTAATAAACTCAAGTGGCAGACTCTGCAAGAGAGGCGCTCTGCATCGCGGTGTAGCTTGCTCGCCAGGTTTCGAGAGGGTGCGTTTCTGGATGAGGTATCGAATATATTGCTTCCCCCTACTTATACTTCCCGAGGAGATCACGAATGTAAAATTAGAGAGATTAGAGCGCGCACGGAGGCTTTCAGACAGTCGTTCTTCCCGCGAACCATACGCGACTGGAACAGGAAAGGGAGGTAATGACAGTGGCACGTAAAGTGCCCTCCGCCACACACCGTTGGGTGGCTTGCGGAGTATCAATGTAGATGTAGATGTAGATGTAGAGAGAACCGGCGTTAGCGTCAGTGCTAACAGACGAGCAACACTTCGTTAAATGACCGCAGAAATCAGTGTGGGACATACGTCGAACGTAGCCATTAGGACAATGCAGCGAAATTTGGCGTTAATAGGCTATGGTAGCAGAAGATCGACGCGAGTTCCTTTCGCTAACAGCACGGCATGGGCTGCAGCGCTTTTGCTGGGCTCATGACACTATCAATTGGACACTAGATGACTGCAAAACTGTGGCGTGGTCAGATGAGTTCGCTTCACTTGGTAAGAGCTGATGCTCTTAAGAAGTGTGACGCAGATCCCACGAAGCCATGGACCTAAGTTGTCAACAAGCCACTGTGCTTGCTGGTGATGTCTCTATAACGGTGTGAGCTGTGTTTACATGGAATGGTCCGGGTCCTCAGGTCCAACTGAACAGATCATTGACTCGAAATGTTTATGTTCGACTACTTGCAGACCATTTGCCGCTGTTCATGGACTTCATGTTCCAAAACGTGCCACCGGGCCACAGTTTTACACGGTTGGTTTGAAGAACATTATGGACAGTTGGAACAAATGATTTGGCCACCCGGGTGGCCCAACATGAACCACATCTAATATTTATGGGACACAATCCAGAGTTTAGTTCGTGCACAAAGTCCTGCACCGACAACACTTTTGCAATTGTGGACAGCTATAGAGGCAGCGTGGCTCAATGTTTCTGCAGGGGACTTACATGCCACGTCGAGATACTGCACTACGCCGGGCAAAAGGAGGTTTGATACGACCTTAGGAGGTATCGCAGACTTTTCACCTTTGAGGTCGATCGATTTCTCCAACATTTACTACGACTGGTCATACAGTTTTAATTACCACCTCCAAAAAATCTACCTGTGATTGTGTTTCCGAATGGTGGAGAACGTATTGGAGACTGTGGTTGTAGAAGTCGGCATTTCGGCTCTTCAGTACAGCTTGTACCTCTAGAACCAACTCGCAGTCTTTCTGGAAATGCTTCCCAAGCAGTGTTGAGTAGAGGAGGAAGTCGCTAGTTGACATGTTGGGAGAAATTGGGGGAGGGGTGGGACAAGGGAAAATTTAAAAGCACAGAGCAGCAGCAGCTTGTATGACTGCCCCATGCAGAATGAGCTGGAGCGTTCTGGAACAAAAACACCCTCTTGGACAGTTTCCCACAATGCCTCATCTTGACATCCGTAACCCCGTCAGAGGCTTTCGGTAGTGTTCTCCTGCGTCGGTTTCTCCTGTAACGAGCATAATCTGTTAGCACCGCACCACAAGTATAATCTGTTAACACCACACCACAGCGGGCTCAAACACATGGCATTACCTTGTCACTGTGCGGCTGGTCCCGGCAGAGGTTCAAGTCCTCCCTCGGGCATGGGTGTGTGTGTTTGTCCTTAGGATAATTTAGGTTAAGTAGTGTGTAAGCTTAGGGACTGATGACCGTAGCAGTTAAGTCCCATAAGATTTCACACACATTTTAACGTACACATCACCTCGTCGGTTCTCAAATTACATACTCACATGATTAAATCCAGGGTATCTGACGAGTTATGAACCGATGCTGCAGAATATTCACAAAGACTTTATATTAAAATTCCCATAATTCAGGGCGGAAACAGAAAGTTAAAAATCTGCTGTAGAAGAAGAACGAACAATTGAGCACAGCCTCATGGATATAAAAAAAAAGTCAACAAAAATGGGAAGTTAATAATTCTCGAAGTGGACAGACAGGTAATATACTATATAAGGCTTATTCACTTTGATGGCACACACAACTTTATATTTGATCATGTTTATAGTTTTATCGCATTATTTCCATACTTCTATTTTTCCATTTTTTATTGTTAACTGTAGTAGCGGAAGTTAAATAAAATCTATTTTGAAAGCTACAGTTTTTGAATTTGTCAGATAAAGTTTATCCTAGGCCATTATATGACTAGATGAACGTGGAAAATCTTTCAAAATCACCCTCAAATTGGGCGTTAGAATTGATCTGCAACGGATTAACTAATTTCAATCTCAAGTTTGTCAAATTATTGTGCAGTCATACCAACATGATTCCAGAATTAGACTGACTGCAGATGGCACTGATTTGCATCCAATGAAATTCAAGAGGGTCTCAGTTCATGGAGTCTGCAGTTTAGTATAATAGCAATCAGTCATTGCTAGAAAATCATGAAAATACTGTAATAAATAAAAAGCCTTTATCCTGATACCAGGAAGGGGGCCAGTTGCCCCCTCTTTGCAGACGCCTGTGGTTGGGTCTTCAGCTTTTTTGGCGATGGAAAATCCACGAGTTTCCTCTGTTTATTTTGGTGCTCTGTCCTGGCATCACAGCAATAACCCAGCGCAAATTATTTGTGACAGGCAGCTAAAGAAGTCATCTCCATTGGCCCCACACAGCCACAGCATTACCACTTTTGCCTCACTTTGGAAGTTTTCAAAGGCCGTCGCATAATCCAGCGGCCAGCGACCTTTGTCATGTTCAAAGCATGCAGAAGTGGTGATATGCCACTTCTTTCTTGGTCACTCAAACTGGTTTGACCACACTGGAAGCGACTATGCATCCTAATCAGTGGCTTCTGATGGTGCATTATTGCTGCACACTTGCAGAAACTCATTGTTTTGTATGACTTCGTACACAATGATAAGGAGAGGTGAGCTAAAGAGTGGTGTGGCAACTGTCATCATAGGAAAGCCGGACAGGAGTAGAAATGATTAACGAGCAAGTTAACACGAAAGATTTACTTAACTTGTATTCCTCTAAGTGAACGAAGGTTCATTACAAATAATGCAGCAAGAAACAGATTACATCCATTTCAGTATCAACAGCAAAGAGGCTCCGTAAAGTAAGCATGAAAGATGGAATCGGAGCCGTGACTGGGCCGCGTCTGCATAGGGCCACTTGTCATCCTATACTATGGTAGCAGAGGATGCTCATAGCCAAGAGCCGCTGGAGACGTGGCCCAGCTGGCACACACCATTTGGCCTGCCAGACCCAGCATGACCACTGTCGGCATCTAACAGAAACTTGCATTTCTGTTACCAACTGTAGAATGTCGGTGGCTTGGTATCAATACATAACACACTCAGTGGCATTATTCCTCTACAAATTGAGTGGATTACCACAAGATACCAATGCGTACAGCAACCGGAGACAGTAGCCATGCATGTATGAATTTTGTGTGTGTGTGTGTGTGTGTGTGTGTGTGTGTGTGTGTGTGTGTGTGTGTTTTCTATTTCAAAGGACTTCTTTGCTGGAAGCGAAAATGATTAGCCGGTTTTTCATTGTGCTTCCTCTGTGTGGTGAGTAGCAATCTGTCCTTTTCATAATACTCTCCAAAACAAAAATAAACAAAGCACCACAAGGAATTACGAGAGTGGGATGGAAATAGGCAGATGTGACATACATGTACATACAAACAAATGATAAAAATTTCAGAATAATTGGGTGTTTTCTTCAAGAGAGAGAGAGAGAACTTCACAAATTGAGCAAATCAATAACGTGTTGGTTCACATCTGGCCCCTATGGAAGCAATTATTCAGTTTAGCATTGATTGATCAAGTTGTTTTATGCCCACCTGTGGAATATCTTGCCAAATTTTGCCCAATTGGTGCATTATAGCATCAGAATCCAGTGCTTGTTGGGGGGCCCTGCACATAATGCTTCAAACATTCTCAATTGGGGAGAGATCTGACGGCCTTGGTGGCTAAGGTACGGTTTGGCAAGCATGAAGACAAACAATAGAAACGCTGTTTGCAGGTGGACATTATCATGGTGAAATGTAAGCTCAAGATGAGGCAAGGAAGGGCAGCAAAATGGCACCTAGAGTATTCGCAGTGTACCACTGTGCTGTGAGGATGCCCCAGACGACAACCAAAGGAACCCTGATATGATATGAAATGGCGCCTAGACCATTCCTCCTGGTTGTCGCACCATATGCCGAGTGACAGTCAGGTCGGTATCCCACCCCTATCGGGGATGTCTCCAAAAACATCTTCGCTGGTCACTGGGGCTCAGTTCTAAGCAGAACTCATCACTGCAGACAGTTCTGTTCCAGTCAATGAGATTCCAGGCCAAATGTACCCAATACAACTGCAAACGGGCTTTTTAGTATACAGAGGTCAATGGTTGTCAGCACCAGGGATGCTGTGAGCTCAGCCCCCTTTCTGTGAGCCACCTATTAATGGTCCTTGTGGTCACAGAAGCACCAGTTGCATGTTGGATCAATGATAATGATGTATCCAGGACTCTGAGTGCTTCTCTCAAGTTTGCTCAGCCCTCATATTCTGTCGTCTCTCTAGGTCGACCGCTTCCATTCCTGCCAACATCATCCAATTGTGGCATCACTCCTATTCAAATGTCGAGTGATTCGCTGATGACTCCAACTGCCTTCTTTGAGCCCAACTTCATGTCCTCTATCAGGTGTGGACATCTGCATATATTGCTCATGTGCCTGTCTGTGAGGCATAGTTACTATCCAGCTGAATAAACGGAGTGAAATTCGCAAAAAATGTCTTTATATCAACATGTACACTGTTGACTATCCTCACCAGCTGTGCGGTGAAATTGCGTTACAGTATCACACATTTATCCATCAGCTGTCAAAGTTAACAGTTTTGCATTTTCTGTTGATACCTGTATGAATATCAATTTGTGACCAGCTTGATAACTCCTTTGTAATGTGCTTTATTATTCCAGTCTCTGATCACAAATGAATTCTTTAGACGATGACCGGTTTCAGTCTGTTATGACCATCTGAAGATCTTTTTTATACCATGTCCTAAAGTAATACGGCCATAATGGCATCGTCAAAACATATAAATATAATCAGCATAGCATTGTCACAGATTTAAAATATGGTGTAGAATAGGCCACATCGTCCACATAGTGATTATTGCCAACTAGCTACTCAAATGTGTTGTAATGTGTTTGTTTTTTTCTTAGTGTTTATTATTCCATCCTGGACTTTCCATTGTTAGATCCTCAGTTTTCTTTTCTCCTTCTGTATATTATTCTTGTTGGTAACTCGGATGCATGAGATGTTAACCTGATTTTGCAACAGTTTCCACATTTATCTCCCTTTGAAATCTTTGGGATTGTTGGGGTGTTAGTCTTGTAAAAGTTCAGTGATATGTCTCCAGTTGCAAAGATCTACACATCAACTAGAATAATCACTTGGTTGCCAATTTCTTCAATAACTTTAGATTTTACAAAGTAATGTTATCCAGCCCTTCTGACATGTTTGATCGTAAGTCTTTCAAGACACTGTTGAAATCTAACTAATATGGGGTCGCCTATATCTTCCAAGTTGACGTCTATTTTTTCTTCCATCTTCTCAGCAAGCAGTTCCTTGTGGCCCTCAATGTTTCAGATTATCCATCTCTCCTCTGCTTTTAGTGGGGGTATTTGACTTGATTTTTTAATGCTGATGCCTTTGCATATAATTTCACATTAGTTCTGCTGCTAAAGAAATAGGTTTGTGATTTCATGACACAGCTCCGGGTACAGTTGCTACTAGTCATTGTCCTGTACATGTTCTGTTTCTCCTCAAACTGATACTGATTTGATACAAGTATTGGGGCAACATGCAAGTTCAGTTGGCGAAGAGATTTGTTTGTTTGTTGTTTTGTCCCCCCCCCCCCCCCCCCCTCTCTCTCTCTCTCTCTCTCTCTCTCTCTCTCTCTCTGCCGGCCGCGGTGGTCTCGCGGTTCTAGGCGCGCAGTCCGGAACCGTGCGACTGCTACGGTCGCAGGTTCGAATCCTGCCTCGGGCATGGATGTGTGTGATGTCCTTAGGTTAGTTAGGTTTAAGTAGTTCTAAGTTCTAGGGGACTAATGACCACAGCAGTTGAGTCCCATAGTGCTCAGAGCCAGTCTCTCTCTCTCTCTCTCTCTCTCTCTCTCTCTCTCTCTCTCTCTCTCTCTCTCTCTCTCTCTCTCTAGAGGAGGGAGTGAAACTTTGTACTCACTCTCACGGGGAACTCAAGTAGTATGTAAAGCTGGATGTCAGAGAACGATTTGGACTTTCAAACTCCCGAATGAGAGTGCAGTGTTTTACCTCGCTTAATATTGACCTAGGAGACTATCATGCAGCTGCATATGAACACCATTTGTGAAATGGAGGAGAGTACCACCGCGTAAAATGGGAGTTTATCATGTTATTCCTCAGAACAAATACTGGTCTCTCACTATTTAAAAGTATTTAAAGGTATCTTTCACCTCTCATTGTGTGAGAATGAAATGACCAACAGTGGTAAATGGTGTAATCCAGCATCATACATATCTTCCAAAGTGATCATCAGAGATATAGTCAATATGGATACAAATGTGTTGTAACAAAACTGCCATTTGAAGCACATCATATAACAATTCCGGTCACTTCTGAATGCCATCCCTGAGCAACAGTGTTGGGGACAAGTGTTGGATTTGCGTTTTATATATATAAATTAATAGACTGATTCCGCAAGACCCCAGTAACTTTTGCGGGAGCCTGGTATCACGCTGTTAGTAGCAGCATTGACCACCCTTCTTCTTGCATGAGAACACACGTTGTTGTAAGCAGCTAGTGGACAATTTTTAACTGAACAAACATTGTGTATCTGAACTCAAATTCAGGTCTCCACCATCCTTTACGCATAATGCAATTCCCAAAACTAAAATTGCACATCGATCTTGAGTATCTTTCACACTTCTGCACTGTTAGTTGATTGGTAGAAAGAAAAAACACATGAAAGGAAATCTGTGGATCTGTTGTCTATGAATGCAATGACTACAAACAAAGATGATGTAACTTACCAAACGAAAGTGTTGGCACGTTGATAGACACATAAAGAAACACAAACACACACACAAAATTCAAGCTTTCGCAATCAACGGTTGCTTCATCAGGAAAGAGGGAAGGAGAGGGAAAGACAAAAGGATGTGGGTTTTAAGGGAGAGGGTAAGAAGTCATTCCAATCCCAGGAGCGGAAAGACTTACCTTAGGGGGGAAAAAGGACAGGTATAACTCGCGCTAACTTTTGGCTAATGCAAGTAGCCCAGATTGGCAATGGCTAATCTAATGGACTATATTACCCTTCAGTTTCCATCTGCAAACTAATTGTGATTGTGATATTTTGGCAGATATTGTATGGATGTGTAAGTGGGTTGTTGACTTGTCATGGCTCTACATTTAGTTTATATGAAATGACAGAGCTTCGGCATTCTTTGTCATGATAACAGTGTTAAAAGGGATGTAGCCAGAAAATTAACAATAATGATGCCAATAGAATTAGTGTGCTAATGAAGACTAGGACTGTGATAGCTCACTAGGCTCATTAAAGCCTAAATTCTAGGACCAACCATGTATTGAACCTTAAATCTTCTGCATTGTAATCTAACACTTAACCACACAACCACCAAACCAAAATCATTATAAAGTAATGGATGTTGTTAATAAAAAAAGACTGATCATCGTGCATTTATCAAGCGCCAGATGAACATGTTTGGACAGTGATTGATTATTACGAGTGTGTGGTCAAGTAAATGGTGGAAAAATCTACAACTATGTGAGCTGGTAATTGCTGGAAAATAATTTTTTCAAGTTATTCAGAGTTTAACACAGTATAAAAGTGTAAATGCTGCAATGTGTTGAAGAAAAAATATGTATGACAAAGGGTTTTACATTTGTGGTTTTCTTTTACAAAATCCCTCTTAAACTGAAACAGCTTTTTTACAGAAATATGTGCACAAAATTTCATAATTCTAGCATTCATCGAATCTGAGGAAAAGGTACATAAACATTAAAAAACAAACTTCTCAGGAAACACAGTTTAAAGTTCTACCTAACTCTTTTCCTTATGTCACTTCTTCTTCAGAGGGCACCATATTTGTACTCTGGGTCGTCTTTCCCTTCAAGGCTTCTCTTCTGGTTTCTTGTTGTGGGTCGTCTTTCCTTTACCAGATCTTCAACTGACTTTTCAGCTGCAGAGATGTGCTGTAAATCTATTTTTATCAGAATGTCTTTAGTAAAATTTCCTATCTTGAAGCCCATTCTTTCTAATACCTTCATCCTCCCCATGTTCCCGTCATTAAATACAAAAACTGCACCATAAGTTGCAATTCTGGTAACTGTAGCAGATGCAAATGTGTTTTTATGGCATCGTTTCCATATGCATGAATTTAGAGACTCATTTGGATTTTGGGTTTTGCCATGAACACACTTTTTGAGAAGTGCAGGATCGGCCAGAAACCTGTAAGTGGGCTTGACAATATCCAGGATATAATTTGGAAGCCTCTCTTTGTGAATGTAGGGGTTGCTATTCCTCTGAGCTTGTAGATATTTACACCAGCTAATGTGGCACAGATTATGAATGGGGTGTTCATCTGTTGACAACATGTGGAAATATGTAGCCCATACTGCACTTTTCATGTCATTTACACTGAATAGGTACTATCTGATAGCTTTGCCATAATACACTTAAAGAGAGTCTATCATCTTCTTTTGAGTCCACCAATGCCCTTTCCATCTTTCAACTTTTTGCCCTTAATGTCACTGACAAGTTTCTTCAATCTTGAGCCCATTCTCTTCTGGATGTGATCTATAAATTCATTTCTCAATTGAGAGTTCTCCATAAGGTTTGCTCTCATTCACAGACTTGAATGCACTGGAGTCACCATCCCCAAGATATTTCACATATCTGACACTACATTCCTTGACAGATTTCTTAAAAATAATTTGCATACCATCTCCTAGCTGCTATCATACTGTCCTCACACAAGTCAGAAATTATGTTTTCCAGTACACAGTTTTTTTGTGTAAGTCTCAGATGTGGCGCTAGCATATTCATTATTCCACACAATAAAGTTCCCTTTTCTCTCGCAACTCCAGTGCACCTCAATGCATAGGTAAACCTCATATTAGCTTCATAGTACCAGTTTTTACATTTAGAAGTTTTGAATGAGCTATCAGCATCGCATTTTTTGTACACAATATGAAGATTGGCCGCCAAGCCTACTCCCTTACTATCATGTATAATCTGAATGTTATCACTACCACACGTCTTACAAACACAAGAAAATTTCACTGCTGCAGTCAATAATTCAAGATCAATTAATCTAAATCCAATGTATCGAGATTCATTACTGTAGTATGCACCATTCACCTCACCAGTTTTTCGCTTGGAGCTGCTAGGAGACGAGTTCACATTTTCAGCTGATGTTCTTACTTCGGACATGGCCTCATTGCTGGTTTGTCGTTGTTTCTCACGTTTTCCATTCACTAACTTATGCTTAGTCATAAACAATGCATCTAGTTGGTTATTGTTTATAAGATATGGAACAGAGTCAAATATGATCTATAAAACCAAAGATTATGTATCATGGCCTTCTAGATGTATCCCGCGCATTTTTGGTTGAAAGTAATACACAGAATCATTGTTCACTGAGCTGGTATTGAAGAGCCGCTTCAAAACGTGGACGTGGCAGGGAGGCTGCGTCACACTTTTAATTAATTTTCAGGCACTTTGGATGCGATTTCAACATTGAAACTTTGGTAACTTATTGTCCATGAGTTATACTAACAAATAAAAAATAAATCGAAAATTGACATTTTTGGTCAATTTCATGAACGTCCCCCCTTAAGAGACATTTCATTGGAGTTAGTTTATATTTCTGACCCTTTGTATTTTTATTGTGCAAATTATCTGAAATATTATTCATAATTTAAGTTTTGCTTAAAGTATTAAACAACTATATCCACAGGGCAATAATTCATTTCCCATGAAAATTGTAGTTTACATTATTGTGGACAGTATTTTTGACAAAATATGTAGCACTGTCTTCCTACATGTAATACTGTACTTCACTAATAGAAAAAAAGGTCATGAAAGAGTAGGCTGGAGCATATCTTGTAGGACCATAGTAACTATGTGATTTGCTGTGTAAATACAACAGTTCAACTTGTTTGAAGGTCAGGTCTTGCTTTCTGAAGGAAGGTATATTTTAGCACACCAGTTTAACAACTGGTAATACATTTCCTTTGAATAGTTAAGTTTAAAAAAATCAAGGTTTCTCAGCACTGTAATTACTTAATCTTATTCAAAAATATGTTTTTTTTTACACATTTTCAATACAAATGATACAAGAAAATGGCTTCTTTCTTGCATATACTTGTCTTAAAAATTCAAATTCACAGATTCATCTAATTCTGGCAAAATTAAAAAGGTAAATAAGACATTTTGACAGCAACTGTACTGTCACCAAATATAACAGCAGGCATAACTGGAAGCAGATATGAAGGGACATGTGGTCAGCACACTTCACCTGGTCAGTGTCAATTTATGAGTCTGGTACTACTACTCGGTTTGCCTCACAATGGCTTGAGTGCAGTTGCTTGCCAACAGTGCTCAGTGAGTCCGGACAATCACCCGTCCAAGTGCTAGCCAACCCCGTCAGCACTTAACTTCAGTGATTTGATAGGAACTGATGTTACCATTGCAGCAAGGTCGTTGGCTGCTTCCATTATCACTTTGTTTCTACTGCTTGGAAAAATGCTAAATACGAACAATTGCATGTTGATGTAAATTACATAACTTCCATGAATTTGTGTACACTGCATAGATGACGGGTGGTGGGAATGGATGGGACAAGAGGGGGTACTTGGCCCTCCCCCCGTGTGAAATCTGGAGTACAGAGTTTTCATACATTACACTCCTGATAACAAATAACAACCAGTACTCTTGAATGTAAGAACTTTTCGCTTGTGTATAAAATTTAGTTCCTGTAGTGTCACACTTCTCGAAAGTGACTAACTTGTCTATATCAAAAACAGCAGCAAAATTTCTCTGGATACTCGTGGAACTCTTTAGGTTGATAGGTGGAAACATTGCTATAATAACTTTGTACTACTGCCAGTACAATGGCATAAGCAGAAATATCAGATGATGATAGTATAACCTTCTCTCAAATTGCAGCAGACACTAAATGCATTGTATGAAGCTGTAATGCATATTAAGGTTTTCCATTGAAGTTGCATCACATGATGATATAGTGATACTCTTTGTGTCAGTGGTTTTGTATTCAGTTTTAGTGTGTTGCCCGTCAAATGTTGGTGAACTGTAAGAATAGGCATTTGTCTGGGTCTGCAGTGTTTATCAGTGCTCTTTTCATTTTATAATGATTGAACCATATGTGGCTGTCTTCGTATACAGCTAAAATACTGCTGGAATCATTGTTGTCATATCTGTAAAAATATGAGTATCAAGCAAATTCAGCCAGCGCTTTTTTTCCTTTTGTTAAAAGTAATTATTTGTTACCGGTTCAGTTTCTCCTAGTCTTTGTAGGGAATAACAGACAGTGATAGTGTGATATAGTTGGTAACACTTTGTGTTTTGATAAATTTTAGTTACTGTAATATACTCAGATGTTGGTTGGGGTGGGTGCAGAGGGAATTTCAGTGGAATAAGGAAAACCTTCGTGTAGCCCCAATAATTGTTGTTGTGGCTTAATGAAAAGGTTAAGGTAATTCTTCACAATTCTATTTTGCATCAGTAAAATGTAAATTCTTTTTTTGTCTCCATTAGAAGATGCTATCCTGTTGCGTAACCTTCAGATTTGAGACTTAAAAAGTGATTCTGTTTAATTATGTGCTTTAAATCTAGTAGGTTCTTTCACTTCCAGTACTATAGCTGACTTTCTATTTAAGCTGTTATCTGTTCTCAGTTCCACGTGTCGTTCTGCAGACCAGATTCAGGTTACCTCTCAGGCACAGGAAGTGCGAAAAAGGTAGCTACTGGGCTGGCTTGCTTCATATTCTGTTAGATTTGTGGCATGTTTCTTTCATAAACTGTTTTACTTTATAAATATCTTGCATCTGTGACTTTACTGTAACAGTGTTGGGTAGTGCAGCAGTAAACCTAGTTCCATTAAATTTTGGCACCCTTGGGTTTCATGTAAATTCTTTTCCTCATTTAATTTCGTCTAGGATAGGAATGCAACACAACAAATAAAATTTTAATTTTTAGAGCCTTTTGTGTACTTATAAGTGATAGAAAATGCAAGCATAATTTTTTCTATATAAACATTGCCATTGTAATTTCAAAATCATATTATCCAGGTATCCAAAATCTCATATCTTTTGTTTCAATCATTGAAAAAATACTTTTTTCACCATGTAATTGGGCTTCAGTTGTGCTCCTGTTCACATGAATGTTTTATCTAGTGAATGATGTAGTGTGCATGATATCACTGTAATATCTAGCCATCTTCTTCCTACGTCTAATGGACACTAACAAAGAGGGTAATAGCAGGGAATTAATTCCACGTATTTCTTCCTTCTAACTCTTCTTACCCAATGTATATAAACATGAGAAGTTGTGGAAACAGTGAGTACAGTTATTCACTCTTGATCCTTCTGTTTTGGATTCTATCAAAGAATGCCGAATGCTGAATAGACCACGAGGATAGAACTAGCACTAAGTTACGGTGGGATTTGAATTGCAGTTAAAATAACAAATTTAGAAAGATTATCACATGTATCCCCATGGTCACTAAATCAGTGCTGTCTGAGCATAAGAAAATAGTATTCATATGGCTTAGGTACTGGACATACGTAACCAACCTAATTTCTTGCCTACATTGTCGTAAGTACTGTTATACGTAGTTGCTTTGCCTTGTCATGTGACAGAAAATCAATTATGGTAAATATAGAGAACGTGCTTGTCGGTGGGGTTACTCACATGCATCACTTTCGCTTTATACAGGATGTTTATAAATGAATATTGGGGTTTTAACGCTTTATAATATTTATTATATTAAACTTACAATTATAAATGATATGTCAAATGAAGCAGCAACTCAAACAGTTTTACCAAGAACCTTATAAATGTTCAATGTGAGCACCATGTGTCACACGGCACACGTCAAGTCCATAGCTGAGTTCTTTCCAACGTTGATAAGTCCGTCTTCAGTGATTGTAGCAACAGCTGCTTCAAAACAGTTTCTTAATTCAGGGAGGTCTGCTGGTAGCAGAGGCACGTACACACGATCCTCGATGAAGCCCCAAAGGAAAAAATTGCATGGCGTTAGGTCGGGTGAACGTGGAGGCCATGCAAAGCAAGCCCTGTGATTGGGCCCCTTGCAGCTTATCCAGCACTTGAGTTGCTCTTTCATTTGACATGTCATTTATAACTGTGAGTTTAATGTATGAGCTGCAGCAGTATTTGTTTAACAGTGACTTGGAAACTCTTAGTGCATTCCAGTTATGGCAGTAATGAGGAATAGTGTGGGACTTCTTTCCCAGCATTACAACATGTAATCTCAATGGGTAGGCATTTCCCAAAGTTGTGAATTTTAAATTTGCTTCCATTATTCTAAGAGCATAGTGTGTAGTCGTTTCCAAACTTTTGCATGACTTTAGTCAGTTACCAATGATAATGATGCAAGCCCAAACTGGGGAAATCAGCCAAAGACTGTTACACCACTTTCACCCAATTTCACTGTCAGTACAACACACACTGGTGAATATAAATTGCCAGGCATCCACCAGGGTCACATCTCATCCGAGTGACGCACCATATAACCTTCCTTTTACTAAATCATCACCACCTACTTCTCACATTAGGACTGTTATTGTTACCACCAATGTAAGCAGTTTTGGCCATTCTTGTGATCAGTGACTTCTGGGCAGCAGAACAGCTTTAAAAAAAAGTTCTGTTGCCTCTTTAAAGATTTTTTTTGTCAAATATTTATGTACGTCAATTGCTTCATGTAGTTTGTTTAATAGTTTTGAGAGTCCGTATCAGGTAATTTTAAAGCCTTCTCCAATATTGATTGGGGTAGTGCTTCTCTGACATTTCCACTCCCAAGTAACATCACTAATGTTTCTTTGACACAGTCACTTCTCGTCTATAGTAGTTTAATTTGTAGTGCAGACTTCAATCCACTAAGCTGACAATGAATTTCTCTCTGTATGCACTATGTAATGACAACATGGTGACCTGGTGTCTGTAAAATATAATAATCTAACTTCATTAGGAAAACGATAAAGATTGCTACTCACCACATAGAGGGGTCATTATGTTGCAGACAGGCTCAATGAAAATGATTGCTAAAATGTTTGTTTTCTACTTTGGAAGGAGTCTGTCTGAAAACTCAAACACACATTCACACAAACACAACTCGCAGACACATGGCCACTGTCTCTTGGCACTGAGGCCCAAATCCCTTAATAGTAATCTCTCACAGAATGTTTAGATCGTATACAATGTTTATTACCCATTTCATTCAGAGGTAGGGGAAGACAGAAATTGACATACACTCAGAAAACAATTGAGGACATAGGATGCAAGTGCTACTGTGAGATGAAGAGGTTGGCACTGTAGAGGAATTCATGGCTGGCCACATCAAACCAATCAGAAGATAATGACTCGGAAAAAATTCAGAAGTGCCCAGTCCATGTATGTGCTGCACTTTTCATTCACAACAAAGACCTGACTTCATTATTTACTACTGAATATCTAATAATGCTTTTTGAATACCTAAATAAATTGTTGTATATCTTCACACAGCTTTCTTACTTTTTTAAGCAATCTGATTGACAGGATTGTTTTAGTTCATAGAGAATCCTAGATAGCCATGTCCTGTTAAATTTATTTGTTGTTCTATGTACAGGATTGTAATATAGGCATCTAGCAGAGGCATCAGTGATCAATATTGACCATGGGCCACTCAGTCTGGAAACCAAGTGAAGATAAATATGAAAGTGTCACAGCTGTAGAAAATTGAATTTGTAATATGTACAGGGCCCCTCAGGTTTCTCAAATTGACATAATGTTGTAAATCTTCTCAAATGAATTTTGGAATGGACTGTTAAAGAAGTACAACAGATTGCTTCTTCTGTCCATCCGAAACTGATATAATGTTGATGGTGATTTAACATTATACCACACTGTGGAGTCAGTCACTTCTCAGCAATAGTAACACGAATGATGTTGGTATTCTTTGATTAACACAGGTTTGAACTGATAAATATTATGAAGAATAAATCTTCTGGTGTAAATCATTCCATGTCTTTGTGATAGAAGAGAGATGAGACCATACTTATATCACAGTTATTTCACAGAGTTTCAAGTGTAGGGGTTTATGCTCACACGTTGTTGTTGATCTTCAGGCTTCTCTTCTTTACACTGTACAGTAACTGCCTCAAGTATGCAAAGATTGTGTCTTCACTTTTGGTGCTTGCCATCTCTTTATCTCGCCAGGAAGAGGATATGTCCAAATCTCCGGCTCTTTATCATCAGAGTTCACACAGCAGAAAACAGAGCAGACAGACTTGCTGTCAAATTCTCGTACCCACAACAGTTCTCCGGTGTTACTTGTGTACTGTTCACAGATTAATGTTGGATGTTTATTTGTTTGCTTTCAAATGTCTGTAATAGAGATAGTATTCTTGGTTAACAGTTTAGTGGTGGTTAGTGTGAAGTAATGTGCTGTGTGTGATTTCTATCCATACTGCACACGCAATCTACAGACATGAGCAGTCAAAGTAATAGTGAGTGGGAAGACTATTGGGCATGGCAAGTTTTATAGTATTTTGAGTTTATATTTTAGTATCTTAAATAATTGTATCTTATTGTGGTTGACTGCATGTTTACCATTCACAGTAAATCGTAAAATGTTGCTTGTAGCATGCTTAATCTGACTTCTCTGTTAAATCTGTCTTATCTATTTGTAGAAATTTTTTGTAAGCTGCATAGCTTTTAATATAAAGATTATTAGTTACTTGAATTGTTGTTGAAGTGCTTGGTCATATAGTTTCTTTTCCCTTTTTAAATTTTGTGAAGTTTGCTCTTACTTTTCACTCAAATATGGTCTAAAATTTTCGTTGTTATCTGACTACTTCATCTCACATTATTATTGATTTGTGGTCCTTGAGGATGAATGAAATTGGTTAATGTAGTCATCAACTGGAACCTTTTCACGTGGATAAGAAGAGTTTAAACTTTATTTCATATACACACACAAAATTGTAATGGTGTGCTTTCTTCTTTTCTCCTCTCATAATTATCATCATCTATTACCTTGCTTGTTAAAGAAATTGTATTAGATGTTTAACAACAGGTAAAAAATAAATGTGTGTTAATAGCATTGTTATGTTCGATTAGATAAGTTTAAGGATCTCTTATTGTTTTCAGCATTTAGTGTACGACAGAGCAATTACGCATGTGGATGTTGGCAATGGCTTTTGCTTTTGTTTCAGTGAACTCAGCATAGCATCAGCACGGGCATCGGTTATGGTGTATGATGACATCAATAAAAAATGGATTCCAAGTGGAACATCATCTGGTTTGTCAAAGGTTCATATTTACCAGCATCAAGTGAACAACACATTTAGAGTAGTTGGTCGCAAACTACAAGATCATGAGGTATATGTTCATAATATTTGTAATGTCAATAATTTTAAAGATTAAGGTGTGTTTTTAATTTTTCCTCTTCTGGCTGCTGATATCTTAAACGAAAAGTTCAGTGACATCATCCTCACTTTACAATATCTTAGCGACAATCCATTTACATATTTGCAAATAATAGAACACAGCAATCAGTTGTCCTCTTTTTTATTTATTTTATTTTATATTCCCAGTTGTGATTTGCCAGTATAATAACTGCTTATTGTCATCTTGTGAGCTACCAAACATAATATTCTTGCCACTGTACGTTTTGTGGTACATTGTACTTCTGTTTCGTCTCATACAGTAACTTGTAATGTCTGCATCTATTTCTGTGTTATGGAAAAATTTTCTTTCATGACTCTTTTTAATTTAGCTGTCCCTGCTTTTTTTATATAATTTTATGAGTATGCTTGTTGATGTTGACTTAGATACCATTGATGCATTAAACCCTTAATCTTCTTTTCTACCCATCTCTTATTAACAGATAACTTCACCTTTAGCACTGTTAGTTTCCTTATTTTTACTTTTTTTCCTGTGGCTTAGACAGCAGATTAACTATTATTTCTGTACATCATTAGTAAAACTGCTTCATTTTATGGTCTTGAATTTCCAATTTCTACCTTTTCTGGTTTCTTGAAAAAGACTGAGTAGATCGAATGCAGTTGTCATCCCAGCTCTGTGTTGTACGACTTAGTAGTTTTGTGATGCAAAGGCCTGAGTGTTGATCATGAGCATTTGGAGAAATTAGTCCATGAGAGGGGTCAAGATTCTAAAAGTGTGTGTGTGTGTGTGTGTGTGTGTGTGTGTGTGTGTGTGTGTGTGTGTGTGTGTGTGTGTGTGTGACAGAGAGAGAGAGAGAGAGAGAGAGAGAGAGAGAGAGAGAGAGAGAGAGAGAGAGAGAGAGAGAGAGATTTTTGAAACTGTTTTATCATAATTTTTCAGATGTGGTGTGCAGTGGACAGATGTCATGTCATGTGAGGATCTATCAACTGATTTTTTTTTTTACTGCTATAATTTACCTTCTATAAAAGTATTTTGTTGGAAAGATAACATCATGCAGTGCAGGGCCTATTTTTCCCTTTTATGGACTGTTTGTTTTTTCTTTTGTGGCTATGTCACTCAAATAAAACACAGCACACTCGTGTCTTTAAAACCAAAATTGCGGTGCCTTGCAGTCCTCACTTTCCGCTTATCTATTGACACTGATACCCTTCTTTATATCCCAGAATAAAAACGGTCTTGGTTGTGAAATTATTTAATATCAGTGATGCAATTCACCCTTTTGGGGCGACATCAGATTGTGTAAAAGTACTTGGGTACTTAACCCATGCATCATAAAGCCATATAAAATGGAAAATGGACTCAACAGTAACTGGATATGTTGGTTGCATCCATTCTTCCATTTTATGTGACTCTATGATAGATGGGTTACATATCCAGCTATCTTTACGCTATCTGATGATGTCCCAAAAGGCTGAAATGCATCATTGATAGTGAATAATTTCGCAACCAAGACTGTTTTTATTCTGGAATAACTTGAAACTGGTTGCTGTAGCACCCTACCATGATGGAATAGAATAATTTTCCCGTTCTTTTTAGTAACATTTAATTTGTAATTTAAAATCTATAAAGACTTCAATCCTGATTTTGATGACTCTCAAAAGTTTTATGACTCTCAAACGATTCTTTACTCAGTTATTCTGTTTTGGTTTGAGCTCATTATCTGTCTGAGTAAATAACTTCCATATTACTTATTTTCTTTTGTGTTACAGCAAAATCTGCATCATGTTGAAGGAATTTGAACTCCGTTTCATTAACCCACTCCCATCCCTCCCCATTGATCGTGTATGGCCATAGCCTCATTATTGTGATATTCTGATTCTGATCAAGACTTGAATCGCTATAAACTGATATATACAAAGTAATAGATCTGTGAGAAGAGGCACCCTCCCACAGTGACCAACAGCAATTTTCATATGCCTCAAGAAGCAAAATAAACTATGTAATAATGTCTTGGCACACAACACTGATCATTATAGTTTCAGTGAAAATATGGCCCACTATTTGATGCTGCAGTATGGCACGGCACTGCATCCACCAATTTTCTGACAATGGGGGGTGTTTTCCTGAAAGATGTGTGGGCTTTTGGTTATCAAAATCTTGTATTTTGACTCTTCACATATCCACTAAGGTGAACTCCTACATCACCAGTGAAGAAAACATATCAAGTACTGTGATTCCATAGATGTCAACAAATGACCAAAACCATATAGCCCACAGTATGCTAGATGGTTTTCTTTATCTGCAACTTTAATTCCTGCACACTAAAAGCACGATATGTGTGAAATTTTAATTTCTGCTTAGCTTTTTCACAACTACATTATGAAATCTGAGGTTGGACAGATAATCTCCTGAATATTTTGGAAGGTGAATACAGTATCATATCAGTCACCTTTGCCAGTTTGTTGTCTGCCAAGATAATTGGTTGACTGCTGCTTGTCTTGTCTTCAACTGTTGAGTATACTGGAAATTGATGATGAAGTTCGTTATTGTTAAATTGTTCAGCACTGTGGCATCTGGATATTTTCATTGAGGTGTGTTTACAACATATGCATATGCTTTATTGGCAAAATACTGTTCAACAGTAAATATTTGTTGTTCATGGGAAAAGTGCACAGGTCACACATGCATTTTGGGCATATATAGATGTGATTTGTGGACGTCATGGAAAGTAGTCTTTGCAGAGATCACTTGTCCAGATGTGAAAATAAATTCCTTTCTGCTGCTGAGCAAAACTTTATTCATCAGTTAGTTCCATTAATAAACATTCCCTTTTCTCTTCTTGGCTTTATTTCCACTATTAACATCACTAGCTACATTAGCTCAAACACTTGGTTGAACAGCTATACTGCAGTTATTACCAAAACAACAAGTGTCGCTTTTTAGTACTGCAACAGTGTGGCTTCATACTCTGCTTATGGCTGGTTCCTCCTCCTATTCAAGTAAGGAAACACTGGAAACAAGGCTTCAAAATAAAGTTTGACGTGGAATTTAGTAGAGAAAAATATTAATATGATGATCTGTATCCTGATCATGAATAGAGTCAGGGTATATGCGGTATGCTATTTTTTATCATTGTTTGAGATGAGCCCTTTTGCTTAACTCTGAAATGGACTACTGTTGTCTTGTGTCTTGCAGTATTGCTGTGTAAGGCATTCATTTTGATTTTCTATTCATTAATAAATTGTCTAGTCATTTACCCCTCTCACATACTTTGTGTAAATGCTAAACTTAACAAATAAAGTGTACTGTATCTTTTTTGTTTCTATAGGTTGTTATTAACTGTGCCATTCTGAAAGGTCTGAAGTACAATCAAGCAACTGCAACATTCCATCAATGGAGGGACAATAAACAAGTGTATGGACTGAACTTCAGCAGTAAAGAAGATGCTGATTCATTTGCAAGAGCTATGGCTCATGCCCTAGATGTAAGTCACTACATAAGTAAATGATATCATTGTTTACCTTGCTGATACATATTAATTACACTACACACTTAATTATATTCACAACAAGAAAATCAGAGATAAACAATTAAAATAAATCCAGTTAATTTTGCTTAAAATCAGAGCTCAGCGAGTTTGGACAAGTAAAACACACAGACACTCTCTCTCTCTCTCTCTCTCTCTCTCTCTCTCTCTCTCTCTCTCTCTCTCTCTCTCTCTCTCTCACACACACACACACACACACACACACACACACACACACACACACACACACACACACACACAAATCTTGTTTGGAGTTCTCATTTGCACCACCAATAACCTTTTTTTTCTGACAAAATTTTGTCGCTCCAAGCTATTAAGAGTTACCAGAAAACTCACATGGAGTTAGTTATGGGGAACAGATGAGTGCTCTTGTGTTCCCTGTATGGGGAGCTCCTATCATTGATCTGAGCCTCAGGACTATGATAGAATTTCATGTGAAGGGTATGAACTACATCTCTGGGGTTTGTCTTGTCATTGCATATCAACTCCCCCCTCGACTTTGATGGCAGTGTCTGACGAGGATTGTAGGATTCGATTTTGATCACAATAGCGCTTTAATCATTGTTCTAGTTGCTAGACCTAACACAGTTTATACTATGTTGCCTAGGTCTTAGCTTACGGAAGAGTGTCTGGCATTTCATGTTCATGCTCCTTATCCCAGATGTCCAAAACCCATATGCATGCCAGCTGTATTGCTTCTTCAGTTCTGGTAACAAGTATGTTTGGTGTAGCCATTCTCAGTATTGTCAGGTTGAAATGAAAGCAAAGTATTCATTGTTTTTTCAACAGTGGATCAGAAAAAAGGCATAAAACCTGTTGTATCTTGATTTGCTGTGTTGTATACAAATAGCATTACATGCAGTAATGTCCCGGGCTCCCTGTCAGACAGCAGTGTTTATCAAGAACAGATCTGCTAATGTCTTATTAAAATGTTCTGTGAGGTCATTTGTCTGCTGGTGGTAGGCAGTTGTCTTCATGCAAACGGTTCTGCATCGTGAAAGTACTTAAGACACCGGTCTTGTCCTGAAAACTTTGCATGATCAGAGATTATTACACATGATGCTTCACACTTACAGATTATGTCTTCTATAGGAAACCTGCTTATTTTTGAAACTTTGGCACTCGTATAGTTTTGGTGACTGCATAAGGAGTGAGATAGTGCACATTATTATTCATTTGTACTGATTTGTCGGTTTGGGAAACCTCCACCAGATACCATTTCCAATCCGATGAAATGGAGCAACTGCAGGGCGAATTGATACCTGATATTGTGGCGGTAACGGAGACATGTGCTTTGCTCACTGAAATTCCCTCCAGTGGCTTACACAGTCACTGACAGACCAGTAAAGATCTGGCCAAGGATACTTCCTTCTAATTTTATAAAGGGTTTCTGCATATCCCAAATGATATGATGTCGGAGCATTGTGAAAATATTTCAATATGAATGGCCGTAAATGAGCTGCTATGACAAATCATTTTTGGCCCATTGAGTCTCTTTCTCTAAGATGTCTGTGGTCTTCAGTAAAGCTGTTATTCCCTTTGTTCAGAGGCATTGTTAGTTGGGGCAGCAGTGTGACATTACTAGCACTGTAATGTTCCTCCACTCGATTCGATCAAAAATGTCTTTGTCCTCCTGTTTGTGTCCATATGTTCGTGTCCATTTTTGTCTACTACTTTGAAAATAATCTTTATGAAGCTTTAGTGCCCATCTTGCCAGTTGTCTTGATGGGGGCCATTAGGCATAAAAAAAGTGACCCGTCACAGTAGTGAATGGTCTGCTGTATAAATAGGGTCGAAACTTACTGATTGCCCAAACAACTGCAAGACACTCTTTATCTGTTGTTGAATAACTCTTCTCAGACTTGGAGAGTACTCTAGAGGTGTAAGTAATTAGTGTTTCAGTGCCTTCCTGGATTTGTACTAGAAATACACCTATCTCAGAACCACAGCATTGGAGCATTACTCCATTGCAGTGTTCTCATCCAAAAGTACAAGTGGTGAACATGTCAGTGCCTCTTTAAGGATACAGGAATATCTTTCTTGCACCTCATTCCAATAAATTTTGCGCCTCCCTGCTGCAGTTCATGTAGTGGCCATGCTTTGTGACTGAAATTCTTTATGAAGTGTCTGTAAGAGCACCTTCCAAGGAAACCTCTCACATCATGAAAATACTTAGGAGTTAGAAATTCTGTTGTGGCTTTTCCTTTCTTGGATGAAGACAGACTCCCTTCCCATTAACTAATAGCATAAGACTTTCTCAATTTTTGGGGTAATGAACAGGCATTTTCTTGGAACTGGGCAGAGAAGTGTATCATGGATGCATTTCAACACAGTTATAAAACAGCTTAACTGCTCCTCAAATAGCTTTGAGAAAGCAAGAATGTCATCTAGGTAGTAAAAATGCATTATCCATTTACAGTCTTAAGGCAGGTAGTCCACTGTTCGTTCAAAGGTGGTTTGAGCATTGCACAAACCACATAGCTTAACTTGGAACATGCTAAGGCTGTTAGGTGTTATGAAAATCTTCACCATTGAGAAGTAGTGTGTGTGTGTGTGTGTGTGTGTGTGTGTGTGTGTGTGTAAATGATGAAATATTTTTCTTGGAAATAACATCTTCATAGGTATACTTTTTATTTATGTTTATTTATTTCTTTGTTCACTATCCCTTTTGAGGTTGCAACCCCATTCACAGGCCGTCTGCCACATCAGCCTAGCTGTAGTGCAGTCAGGCATTATTGTTCCCCATAGTGTGAGTGCCAGTAGTCAGTCTGCATATCCGTAATAGAAAAATACTTTGCTCTCTGACATTTCCAAGGTGTCATCAATTTATGCCAATGGGTATACATACTTTTTGGTTAATTATTTTAGCTATCAGTAATCAACATAAAAATTGCATGTGCTGTGTTTCATCTTTGTGAGGGCCAAAGTCTCTCTTAGGGCTGGAGGGCTGAATCTCACAGTATCTTCTCAACTTTGTTCAGTGGAAGACAACTATATAAATACTGACTGATGGCTTGAGGGGGGCCCGGGGGGATGGTCCTCAGTGTTTGGTATATGATATATGATATAGTGTTTCACATTGGATTGTGTGTTCTTCCTTGTCTCCGATCCATGTTTTAATGTGCCCAAAATTGATGAAACATGGCCAACAAACACTGACTGTTCCTTGGTAGAACTTGGAAGTAAAGGAAGCTGTATAATAAATTCCTCCAGTGGGCTGTCCAATGGCAGTGTAGCATGGTTCTTCACTGATGGCACTGAGGTGATTTTCCAGGGCTGTTTGTATTTGGCTTCCTTCTCAAGAAGGTGACAGCTTTTGCATAGCCGTTTTGGAGACAAGGCACTGATGACGTCAGAGGTAAAAATGTCATATAGAAGCCAGGCTTGGGGTACCAGTTATAACAACATAACTAAACAGTGGAAAATCCAAGGTAGAATAAGGACAGTATTAGGCAAAAGGTTAGATTGCTACTCAGCTTAAAGCGGACAGATTGCAGATAGGCACAACAAAGAGACTGCCAAACAAGTAAGCTTTCAGACAGAAAGGCCTTCAATGGAATTTGAGACACACACACACACACACACACACACACACACACACACACACACACACTTTCATGCAAATGGAACTCACACACTCAAGTACTTCACACTAAAAATGCATTTAAAGATCACGCATAAAAGCGCATGTGGAGTTATTGCCTATGGCAGCAGACAATGCTCCTGTTTATACATACGTAGAATGTTCTGCTAAATTATAATATTCCATAAATAAGTAAATTCCAGAAAATTCTAGAAATGAAAAATGATTGCAGATGGCTGAAATCAAACTTCTGACCCACACATTGCCAGCTAGTAACTGCAGTAACTACATCATAGCAGGCAACATACAACACATAGCAATAAAATATGGAGGTCCTAAGTAAAAGCCTATGTCAGATGAATATCAATTTTGATGACTTTGTTTTTAGTTTACTCTATTTTGTGGACAAAACTTAGGTTTTAAATATTAGGGTTCAGCCTGGTCTGTTTGGTAAATTGTTTTCTTGTTTCATTAATAACATAGTTCTGACAAATGTATATAAAATGGAGCATCTTCTACTGCAATAGTAAGATTTTCTTGTGTAATGATTTTCCAGATCCTAGGTAACGCTCTGTCTAGGTCTCTAGGACAGCCTCCTTCTGTCTCAAGCACACAACCAATCTACCAAGTCTCCAGTAATGGGCAATATGAGGAGGACATGGGATACAGGTAGGACTGTTTCCTTTGTGTGTCTTATCTTGTTTTTGTCTTTTTATGTGTTAGGTTAAAGTGCAATCTTTTATAATGCAGTCACTTCACTTGAGTTCTGTTAAGCAATATGTATTTTGTTTCTTGTTGATCAAAAGGATTGATTTTGGCACGTTGTTCAGTGTGATGTAGATTTGTAGAATTTTCTAGTCAGAATAAAAATTGTTGCAAAAATATATGCTCCAGGTTCAATCATTGCCCATTTATGTATATTTCACATGCTGTATATGTTTCATACAGAAATTATAACAACAATAATTAATTGAGGAAAGCACTGGATTTCTCATTTTTGCTGAAAAGAAATTTTTGTTCAGTACCTAAATGTTGTTGATGCTCTATTCTTACTGTGTGATATTTCAAACTGGAAACTAAATACAGGCCTTTTTTTGTCTGTTGTGTATTTACTGTGTCATCCAACTGTGCAACAGGTCCCAGAAACTGCTACGGTTTTGCACAAATTCAGTTTTATTAGGAGTACCTTAAAACACTACAGAACCAACCAGCCTGAAAGGTGGCAGCACATTGGACTTGCAAAAATCAGTTAACTGATTGATAACATGACATGTATACAATTTCCTGTACAGAGCAAAAATAGTGCTTAAATTTCTTCACATTCGCTCATTAATTAAAGAGCTTAACCCACATTTGTAATACCAACAGAGGGGGTCGTATAGGAGAATAATGTGATCAAGTATACTTTATACTTTCTATGAAAAATCCTTGCTGCTTTTTTTTCTGTTCAGCCCTCTTATAGGTAATTAAAAGTATAATATATGTTGCAGGTGAACTTCATTTGTAGCTGACACAATAAAGTAGATACCCATGTTTCTTGGAAAAACTATAAACCATCCTCAACTTGAAACTGAAAGAAGTAGAGATAATCATTTTTGAGTACTCACAGTTCACAAATTGGCATTCTTGATGGTTCCTAAATACAGTCATGGGCCACGTGGAAACAGGTGTTATTCACCTTCAGTTAACATTCAAGTTGTGATAGTGTGTGCCATTGTGATTTACTAGTATATCAGTAATTGGGAATGATTTTCTCCTGGCAATAACAGTTCTACAGCTATACTTATTACTTTTTTATTTCTCTGTTTGTTACTAGTTTTGGGTTGCAGCCATGATACCATGTTCCTATGTAAAAATAGTACACGAAGAGGGAGTCTCAGATAAAATTTTTTTTGTATTGTGTTAAAATGTCATAATATTACTCTTAATTTATGTAATACATCATAGGACATTAATCCCTACAAAACCTAAAATATACGTTTGATAATTTATTACTTTGACTTCTATCCTTATTGTAGATAAAGTTGACTCTCCATGTGTCTCCAGGAAAACATAATTAAATTCCACCTAAAATACCAGGTGTAGAAGAATGAAATTGGAATTTGCTTGCAATAATTACACATCTGTTGGTGGAAACTGATAAATAATATTTTATTCTGAACAACCTCCACTGATATTTATACATTTCTCCCACCTCTCTGGCAGGCTGTGAATGCTACATCAAAAAAGCAGATCTTCTTTTGAAGCGAACCAGTCAGCGAGCCATTTTCGTATATTTTCATACGAATTGAAGCATTGTTCAGTGAGAGAATGTTCCAGTGATGGAAATAGGTGATAAACGGATGGAGCTAAGTCGAGAAAAGCTGCATGACATAGTATTTCCCAACTGAACGCCTTGATGTTTCCCAGACCCGTTCTGCTGTGTGTCATGGGGTGTTATCATGGAGCAATATGACTTTGTGTTGCCTTTTTCTGTATTCAGGTCGTTTTTCATGTAATGCTTGATTTAAATGAATCATTTGCTATTGTTAGCGATCGGTGTTATGGTTTCATCATGTTTTAGCAACTCATAATAGATGACACCCTTCTGATCCCACCAAACACAGAGCATGTCTTCTTTCCAAAGTGATTTGGTCTTGCAGTGGATGTTGATGATTTGCCCGGTTTCACCAATGATTTACAATGCTTTGGATTCTCAAAATACATCCATTTTTCGTCACCTGTCACCATTCGATGGAGAAGCAACTTTCTTTTGTATCTGGCGAGCAGCATTTCACAAGTGATCTTTTGATTTGCTTGCTGTCTTTATTCAGTTCATGTAGAACCCATTTTCCCATTTTCTGCACCTTTCCAATAGCTTTCAACTGAAGAGAAATGGCTTTCTGCATCACATTCAATTGTTACACAAATTCCTGTTTGAGTTTGAGTATCATCTTCTCCAACAAGGCCGGCAATTCATTGTCTTTGAAGTTTTTCGGTGGTTTCCCACGCTTGTCGTTTCTCACATCAAAATCACTAGTTTTAAATTTTTTGAACCACTCAAACCACCGTTTTTCCGAAGAGCATGTTCACTTGAAAGCTTCGACAAGT